>NW_014010706.1:1223-8144 GCF_000611645.1 Monoraphidium neglectum
GGGGCGGGCGGACGCGTCGGCCGCCTCTGACAGGAGCGGCTGCCACGGCTTTGTGGCGCAGCCGCGCAGCTGCGGCTTCAGGCCGATCAGCGCCAGCGACTCGAGCCGGCATGCAAAACCCTGGAGCGCCATTTCGTCTTCCAAAGAAATTTTTGGCGGCGGCCCCGACCGCCGCCCGCCGGGCGTCGCCGGGCTCAGCGGCGCGCCGACCCACTGCGCCGCCGCGAGCGCGCCGGCGCCGCCGCAGGGCAGCGGCGACGGCGCGGCGCTGTTGGCGGCGGCGCAGCCGATGGGGGCGTCGTCCGAGAGCAGCTCAATGTGCAGGTGCCTGAGGCGGCCCCTCAGGCCGCCGCAGGGCGCAGAGGGCGGCGGCGCGCCGCCGTCAGAGGTGGCGCCGCGCGCCAGCGCTGACAGGGCCCCCGGCTCGATGCCCTGGATTAGGATGTTCAAATGGAACACGTTGTGCATGTGTGCGCGATGCGTATTCGGTTGCATGCGTAATGCTGCGAAGACAGTCTCGCACGGGCGCCATCAGTGCCGCATTCCACCGCATGCAGGCGTGCATGCGACCAAAACTGGCCCATGCATGCGCCTCACTTTACGCCGCATGGCGCCCCCCCTGCACATGCAAGCGCATGTGTTGCACCCTGCGGCTTCCACACACGCCGCCATCCCCGCCTCCACCTCGCACCTGGGTGCACACGATCGCCAGCGCCTCGAGCGCTGGCATGCGCGCGACCGCCGCCGCCTCGCGGACCGTGAACAGCCCCGGCTGGTCGATGCGCAGCCGCCGCACGCCGCGCGCGTGCAGCGCAATTGATGTGATGTGTAGGGACAGGTCGCATTGAGCCACAAACACATCGTGGATCTCGATCGCGATCGCTTCCAAGGCCGGCAGCCGCGCGCGCAGCTGCCCTGCAGGGGTTTTTGGGCGCGCGAGCGGGCGGAAGGCACAGGGGGCATTTATCATGGGATGATGGTGCAAGACAAAGGCGACTCCTGATGCAATCGAACATGGCCCCAGCAGAAAGATTCCCTAAGCCCAAGGATCCATGCTGAGGCGTTTTGATTGACGAGGGTGTCCCAACGCCGCCGACCGCCTTTGGCGCCAGTGTGGCAATGCCACCCCTCCGCCCCTCTGCACAGTCAGGCCCACTCGCTCGCGATGGCGCACGCCCTCCCGCGCGGCTGTCACCTGGCAGCAGCAGGCCGGATACCATCTTGGTGAGGTTTGCCATCGTGCGGGGCCGCAGCGACAGGGAGGTGCAGCCAAAGAACGCGGGCTTGGCCTGCGCCGCGTCGAGGCCGGCGGCGCCGCTGCAGGACGATCCTCCGCCGTACGGCGGCGCGCCGCCGGCGGACAATCCGCGCGCGCTGGCGCCGGCGCCGCTGCCGGCGCCGATGCCGCCGCTCGAGCTGCTGGTTGCGCTGAGCGCGCCGCTGCCGGCAAAGCGTGCGTCGCGCAGCACCAAGGACTCGACGCTGCCGCATGCGATTCCGTGTGTGTGCTTGCATGCAAGCGACAATTGCGAGCGCTCCCATGGCGTGAGGCGCCCGGCGACGATGTGCTGCGCAGCCAACTTGAGCGGCAGGCGGAGCAGCGGCGGGGCTGCGCCCTCCGCCAAGTCCGAGGACACGCCCCCGGCCATGCCTGCCGTTCAACCCGCCAAAGACTCTCCTCTGGGTCAGAAGCAAGGCTATCAGTGCGTGACCCTAGCCCGAAGAATACGAGGATCCGTTTCTCGCGCCTCTCTGATACCGGACCTTCTCATAGGCATATTATACACCACTATATTAGACTTTGTGTTACTGGATGCCAGGCAGGCAGCTTGGGGATGCCAGGCAGGCAGCTTGGGGATGCAGGGCGGATAGTCCCGACAAAGGGCGACGATGACTGTGCTGCTGTATGAACAATTACAAAAAAGACGCAATAAACATACGTTTCCAAGGCTCAATCAGCGTACTATTCACCTTCTTTGCGAGAAGCAAGTCATCGACTGTTTGACCGCCACGAGCTTCCCTTCGCATGCATGGTCGCATGCCCATTGATCCTCAGTACTGTTTAGACTCCAGTAAGACCTTAATGTTGCTTCGTGTATGCGCTCAGCACGCCACAGTCACTTCAGATCGCCCGCGCAGTCGGTGGCGCAAATAACAGACGCACAACATGTGACCAGACAGCCCCTGACCAGTCGTGATTTGCTGCATCCATTCGTCTAGAAGCAGCGCCTGTATATGCGCACCAATGTTCTTGTCAGCCAGTATCTGACCGCTGGTTATGGCGCGCAGAGCAGGTTTTGTGCAGGGCTCAAATTTTCACCTGGGGCCAGTTGATTTGGTGGCCACCGGCTTGGGCTGCTTTCCTGTTATTGTCTTGGCAACTGACCTGGCCACAAAGAGCTGGGGCGCATCCCACAGCATCCCGCGCGTTGCTTGCGAGTCGGCTGCGGGCGTCAACCTGCAGCCAGCTTATGATACTTCGCCGCCAGCCTGGATGCACAGCAACCAATTCAGAGACCTGGACTTGGGTGTGGAACAAAGTCACATGTGAAACGCTTCAAGATTTACTACTGACTGCACAAAGGTATTAGCCGTGAGTGCGTGCACTCGAAGCACTCGATGCTCTCGGCCTGGTGCAGGAGCTGTCGTACAGAGCATACGGCATTGATGAACGGCTAAAATAACATTTGCCACGAGACGCCTGCCGGCCAACGCGACGCCGCCCCTGCCCGCACGCCCACTTCGTAAACGCTGCACCGGCGGTCACCAGCAGGCCGTGATGGCGCTGCAGGGTGGGCGCGCCCATGCGGGCACGCGCCTGCCGCTGCTGGACCTGCCGCCAGGCATCCTCTCCGACCACATCATCCCGCGCCTCCCCCGTGCCGCGCGCGCGGCGCTGTCGCTCGCGTGCGCGGCGCTGCGGCGCGCCGTCTCTGCGGGCGTGCGGGCGCTCGCCTTCCACGGTGGCAGCTGCTGCCTGGCTTCCCAGCACGCGCTGCACGCCGTTTTCCCCGGCGTCGAGTCCCTCACGTTCACGCCGTCAAACCTTCACGAGGCGATGAACGTGGTGCCCACCCTCGTTATGACGGTGCGCACGCACGCGCGCCGGCCGCGGGCGTTCGGCATGGCAGACCCGGACGCACACGCGCTCGCCTTTGCCCAGACCGAGAGTCCTTTTCGATCGCCTCGAGCGGAAATGCAATCGCCAGGCTGGCTGAGTCCGCAGCGTGCTCCGGCACAAGTGTCGCACGCGGGCAACTTCAGCGCGGTGCTCATTGCCATGGACGCCCCTCCCTCAACGCACGCGTCCCAAACCCCTCAACGAGCAGGTCGGCCAGGGGCTGCCCCATGTCGCACACGTCGCGCTGCTCGACCGCCTGCCGGATGATTCAGGGGAGCGCCGCAAGTGCCGCGACTGCAACGCATGGTGCTCAACCTGTGAGCAGATCCCGCACCCCGGGCGCTGCTGCCCCCGGCCCTCCAGCCCCTCGCGCCGGGGACTAGAGGCGCTGCTGTGGCGGGCGGCCGCGGCGTGCGAATCTGGAGGGTAGTTGAAACGCGGCTGCTCGATGCTGCCTGCAGCCCCCTGCTGTCCTTTCGGGGCACTGCACACATGGCAACCCTCAGGCCGCTTTTTGCTGGAGCCGCTTTGCACCCTCTACAACCCCGACCTCACCCCATGCAGATGACCTGGCGGCCATTGTCTTCACTATCCACGGCTGCCTCGGACCCCGCCTGCGGGCCTTTGAATTCGAGACGCACTACGTATCTGAGGCGGAGACGCTGGCCATCGGCAACATGACAGGTGGGGGCACCTTGGGTTCATGGGCCCTTGGGGGTGGCGTGGCCTTTGGGGGTTGGGCATGGACTTCCGAGGGGTGTCATGGCCTTTGGGGGGAGACATGCGATTTGGGGGCAACAGGGAGGGACGTGATGAGGACCGGGTGCCAAGGGGGGCGGAGGATGGGATTGGGGCAGTTGACGCTGCCGCGTCAACACCGCGGCAGGGTTTAGGGGAAGGCAGGGTGGGGGCATCCCAGGGGTTGAGGGGATCAAAGGCTTGATGAGTCGCAGCTGCGGGTGCGACGCCGCAATTTTCAGGACGCACCGGCGCCGCACCCAGCACGCGCCGCGGCCGGCCTCGGCGGGCCGGCCCTGCCGCGGCCGGGCCGGGGCCGCACGCTTTCGGCCTGGCGGTGCTGGCCGCTCGCGTTCGCCGCTTGCGCGGGCTCCAACGCGCGCGCTCCAATGCGCGGGCGCGTTGGAGCCTCCATCCAGCCTCGCAGCCCAGGATGGAGCTTCACGCCTGCGGCCCCGGGGTCTGCGATTGGTCTCGGGGCCCGCGTCGAGTGCCGGTGGCACTTGTGTTTCAAGTGCTCGCAAACCCTTGCCCATCTTGCCCGCATGCCCCCTTTTCTCGCCCCCTTGCCGCCCCCTGCAGCCCTCACATCGCTCCGCTGCAGCTCCCCCCACGGCCTCAGCCCCGGCGGCCTCGCCGCGATGCGCGGCCTCACGGCCCTGCGCCGCCTGGAGCTCTTTAATGCGCCGCGCTCTTACACGGACGCTGACATGGACGCCGTCGCCGGCATGCGCATGCTGACACGCCTCGCGCTCGGCGGCGGCGCGGGCGCGCCGGGGGCGCTGCTGCGGCGCATCGCACCGGGGGGCGGCGCCGATGGCGGTGCAGGCGGCGGTGGCGGGGGCGCAGACGGCGGCGGCGGGGGCGCGGCGGAGGGCGACGAGGGAGGTGTCGAGCTGTTGGAATTGGAGGTGGCTTTTGAATGGCTGCCGGTTGCAAATGAGGGCTTGGTGGAGGATATCGCGCGGCTGACCACCCTCACGGCGCTGACTGTGCGCTGCAAGGGGACCAACGGGGTTTTCAGGGCCGGGGCTGTCCGGAAGACGACAGCAGGCGTCTCCTGTGTTTTGTCAGGGGTGGCAGAGGCAAGGCAGGGGATTCGAGAGGGGCCGGCTGGGGGCCGAGCGCTGCCTGCGCCTCTGGGCGGCTTGGGACGTTGGGCCGCAGACTGGCCGAAAGCCGGCCGCCAGGCCCTGCTAGCCGGTCGGCCGCCTGCGCTTGGGGTCGGGTGGGGCTTGCTGCTAGGATGAGATCCACCACCCATGTGCGTCCAGCACACCCTCAGTGGCCGCCCTTGCCCCAGCCGGTATGCACTCACGCGCGAGTGGCTCGCGCCACGAAAAGCCAACCCTTTGATAACCCTGGTGGACTTGCCCGCACTCCCGACTCTGGACTCAGAAGATCACATGGCACTGCACAGCATGCACAGCATGCACAGCAGTGCACAGCATGCACAGCATGCACAGCATGCACAGCATGCACAGCATGCACAGCATCCACAGCATGCACAGCATCCACAGTACGGACGATATCAAACCCAGCCTTCTACCCAAAATGTCTCCATACAACGATCCCATACCCCCCTGACCCGCTTCCTCACAGATCGCCTGGCCAGGCCAGGCCGCCATCGTTGGAGGCGCCGCGCGCCGCTGCCCTCTCCGCAGCTGCAGCTGCCTGTCTTCGCTGGCCGCGCTTACGGGGCTGCGCCAGCTCAGCGCCGGCTGGCCCGCAGGTGAGGTGGCGCAATCAAAAGAATACAGTAGGGTGCTGCACGCGGTGCCCTCCTTGCTGCGGCAATGTCTGACAGCAGGGGTTGCAGCTTCTGCAGGCAGCTGTGCGGCTGAGGCCTGCTTTCGCGGGGCCGGCGGCTCGTGGGGACCGCCACACCAAGGCCATGCGCCTGTCTTCCCCGCCCGCCCTGCCAGTCTGCTCATGCCTGCTGAGCTTGCTGGCCTATCCTGCACCTTTGCGCACTGCTAGGTTGTCCAATCGCTGTGCTCTTTTGTCGAGTTGGATCTGCAACCCACCGATGTCCTGCGCCTCCCAAGGCGATGCACTCAAAACCGCCCCCTTGCCAATCTCAATCTCACCAGATGCGGCCGTGTTTGACGCCCTGGCCACCCTGGGATCCCTCACCGCCGTCACGCTGGGCACGCTGCCCCTCGACCAGCCGCCCCCCGGCGGCCCCGCGGCCCGCCTGCCCCGCGTCGCGAGCCTGACGGCGGCGTCGCCCCTCGGCGCCGCGCCGCTGCACGCGCCCCAGTGGGCCGGCGGCGCGCCGCCGAGAGCCGAGCGGCAGCGGCAGACCGGCGCGGACGGCTCCCACACCGCGCGCTGGGTCGCGGCTCTGTGCGCGTTCCCTAACCTTGAATCGCTAACCTTGGACACCGTCGCGGCCAGCCGAGACAGCCTGCTGGCGCTGCCGCGGGCGGCCCCGAGGCTGCGGGAGCTTCTGCTGCCGCCGCGGCTGCTGCTGGGGGCGGGGGCGGGCGCGCTGGAGGGGTTGGGCGCTTTGTCAGCGCTGACTAGGCTGAGGGTCGGTTGGAAGTCGGCGCTGCACGAGGGGCCGCCGCAGGACTATCTTGAGGTGGGCGGGATGCGATCTGGGGTGTGATCTGGGTGTGATCCGGGAGTGCAATCTGGGGGTCTTGGAGTGACCACGGGGCGGCGGGGCCTGCCAGGAGGGCGGGAAGACGTGCGGCGCACAGCGGCCGACGCGGGCCGCGCCCGCCGCGCCCCTGCTCGCGCGACGCCGCGGCGGCGCGCGCCGTTGCGGCGACCCTGCGCATGCGTGCGTCCCTCGCTCGCGTCTCCGTCTCTCGCGGCCGCGCGAGCCCGACTCCCTGGCCGGAAATATGGCACCCTTTCGTCATGATTCTGGTCCACCCCACCCCTCGCCCTGCGCAGCTGTCGCAGCTCCGCTTGTCGGGCAAGGAGGCCGTGAGCCTGCCGGCCATCTTCTGCGAGCCCGCCTCGTCCCGGGTCGCGCCTCCACACGCGGCGCCGGCCGCGGCCGCCGCCGCGCAGGCCGCAGGCGCCAGCGCAGAGCGCGGCAGCGCGGC
>NW_014010705.1:0-7716 GCF_000611645.1 Monoraphidium neglectum
GCGCCATGCCGTCGCCGTCGGCGGCGTCGTGGTCCCCGGCCTCGCTGAAGGGCGTGGCCAGCAGCTGGTCACAGGTGGCGCTGGTGGTGACGAGGGTCAGCCGGTGCTCGGCCATCTGCGCGGCCTGCAACGCGGAGGCGTGTGTATTGAGGTGCGCATGGATGAGGGGGTTGCCGCGACGCCGGGGCTGCTTTGGTCACGGCACGGGGCGTGCTCATGCAGATGTTTGGAGCGGCGTGGAGCCCGACGGGGGGACAATGCGACTCCCTGGCCTGGACCCCGCGCACAAGCATACACAGACACAAGCAGGGATCCGAGGGTGAGGTAGCTGCGCTCATCAGCGCCCGCGGCGCCGGCGGCGCACCGTGATCTTGTCGACGCCTGTGGCCAGCGACGACAGGTGCATCAGCAGGTGAACCAGCGAGCGCTCGTCCGTGGAGACCGGCTGCACCGGCTTGTTTGAATGGATGGTGCGCTGCACAGTCTCGACGGCAGTGGCCTGGAGCGTGGGTTGGGGAGCCCCAGAGTGCACTGTCAGCGCTGGTCTGCCACGTCAGCCAGCACATGCGCCCGTGTGGCGACGTTCGAACGCTGGCAGCACGCTCACCGTAGCGGCACCCGCATTTGCAGAAAGCGATGATGTCACACGCCCAAACGTCTTGGCGTACGCCTCCCGCAAGCCAGGTCTGGCATCGCTGAGAGAAAAGACCGCGCGGCAGGAGAGAGGCGTCCGGCGGAGGCTAGGCCTCAGCGGCGCCGTGATGGTAACTCTAGGCTTCAAGATACGCACTGCCATGATTGACCTTGCTGCCCTTGGTATCTGGCGGCCACAAACAGAGCTTGGGTGAGGCGGACGTGTTCGTTCTAAACTTTCAGGTTCAGCAAGCGCGTCAATAATTGTTTAATATGGTTACTAAAACGGTAAACAGCAAGGCAAACTACGGTACCAAAGCCTAAGCGCAAGTTAGATGTCTAGTGCCACGGTGGCACCCGGCTGAGAGCAGGTCCTGGACAGGCTGGATCCGTAATTGGGAAGGATTGAAAATAGTTACATGCATTAGATACCGAATCGCGTCAAAGTCCTGGGGCAACAGGGACATACCCTACACCCTCGCCCCGCACCCCCCGCTTGTGGCACACGGCCGGCGCCTCAGGCCTTGTAGGCTACACACAACGCCACTTCCTTTGCTGGCGTGGCAATCGATTTGCTTACAGGCCGATCCTCATGGCGAAGGGAACGATGATTCAGGACCTTCATCTGCGAGAGCGCTGGCTCACCCACCCCAAGTACCAGTCGGCTGCTGGCAAAGCCGTGCACAGCGTCGCCCAGCCAATCAAGTGATTGGAGCAACAATGAGCAAACTCTGCAATTTCCAGTGCAATAAATCGATGTCTGCGTCTCATATTGATAATTTCTGCAACTTCTGTCGTAAACTTGCTTTGCTTGGCCAAATCGTCTTGACCAACTCGGCTTGACTGCTGTTGACACCTTAAATTAGTACGTTGAGAAGCACTAGACCATACGGTCAATGGACAAAACAACCGCTTGGCATCATAGCAGCGTCAACGAAAACAGGACAGCAGATGAGAGTAGGGAGTGCTGTAAACATGGTAGACCAGAAAGCACAAACGCAAAGTGGGCACCCCCTCAGATATTCCTGGCCCTCGGGACTCTCCCAAGTAGCAGTGCCGCAGCTTCAGACGCCAGCAGCAGCGGAAGCGTGTGCCCCCCGGCTGCGACCCCGCCCCCTGCTGGCAACCTGCGCTAGGAAGGGCATGAGTTTCGAGGATACTAACGCTCAGGCCCTGCGCCGCCGCTGCGCCGCCGCTGCGCCGCCGCTGCGCCGCCGCTGCGCCGGAGACGGCAGCATCAACGGAGGTTGGGTCCAGGGTCAAGTGGGTGCGGTGGGCGAGTGGAGCAAGCCGCACAGGTAGAAGATGTCTCCCTCGATGTGGACAAGACAGTCTCAAAAATGCATATGAATAATAGCCCTAGCAAAACCAAGACATCAGGAACAACAGGTCTTGTTTGGTCCTTGGTTGACAGTGCCAGAGTAGGCCCCGCCCGCAAATGGCGTCAGCCACACATGGGCACGGCATTGGCCGATGGCAGGGCTGCGCCAGCCGAGTCCCACCGGAAGTGGAGACCTTGTCAAGCTTGTGCGCAATCGTCATGCAACAATGTCGTTCAAAGCACACCAGCAAACCATGGAGACATGCGCATGTGTTTGGTGCTGACGGTTAATGACATCACAGCAACGCCGAGTGCTCCACCTGCCGCGTTGGCCAGGTCTCGACATTCAGACGAACCAAACAGGTCACATGTGAGGCGCGGGCACATGTTTGCAGTGCTCCCTTCCGCCCTACAGCATGCCCCTAGATCCGTCCAACTTTGCACTGCTCCTGCCCTTGTCGCCTTGCGCCACACGGACGCAGCACTGCAGCAGAGGAGGGCACGCTGGCGCATTCCCTGTGAAGATGAAAATTGAGTAACATGCATGTAGCTACATTATGTGTTCTCTTGCAGGCGCCCGATTATTCGAGAGGCACTGCCTCCGAGAGAAACCGTTCCCGCGAGACCCTCAATGAAGAAGCACTGGCTAAATAGCTTTTGTTGCGGGTGGATGAATCGAGACTTTTATCGAAGCGTCAGGCAGTGGCCAAAGCCGGCCTTGCTAGCTGTCCACAGCCAGAGATGCTGCCGGGGCGTGGCACAACCGGCCTTGCTCGCGGCGATGCAAAGGTGAGCATCCGTATGTGCGTCATGCCAGCTCCGCTGCGTGCTGGCCGCGGCTCAATCTCCCGTTGCCCCTGATCTCCAGGTCTCAAATGGCCTAGCCGGAGGGGCTCGCTTGCTTCTGCCAAACGGTGAGCGGAGTGACGCATAAATAAAGTTGATTGGGCCAATGTGGGGTCTCTGTCGCATTGAACGCGATCCATCACACCGTCCCCTCACCCGCGCCTCGTTGCACCACGCAGCGGCGCCACGCGCGCTCGGTCGAAGGCCCGCACCGTCCCTCGTCGCCAGCGCTGTCGATGGTGAGGCTGCATCAGATGCCTGCCTATCGCAATGCGTCGCGATTGTATCTGGGGCGATCAAAAAGATGCAAAAGCAGGCCTGCAAACCCGTCTGGAGGTTGGGCAGCGACTGTGCCATGACACACACGTCCCGCCCGCGCCTTACACACCACCGCACACGCGCGCGCATACGCGTGCGCGCAGAGGCCGTCGCAGATGCGCTCGCCGATGCGGCCCCCCTCGCGTTGCCGCTGCTCGACCTGCCGGGCCCGCCGGCCGCGCAATCGGCCCCTGCCGACGCCGCCCCCTCTGAGGGCGTGGGCGACCTGGTATCTGGCGCGCTAGATCAGGTGTCAGACGCCGCCACGCAGCTGACAGAGAAGGCCGCTGACCTGGCGGACGCCGCCGGCGAGGTGGCCGCGCAGGCAGCGAGCGGCGCGGCCGCGGCGGCGGAGGGCGTGGTGAGCTCGCTGGCTGGCCTGGCCGACGGATTCAAGGACGCGGTGGGCGGCGCGCTGGGCGACAGCTTGGGTGACAGTGTTGGCGGCCTGGCCGACGGACTGAAGGGCGCGGTGGGTGGCCTGGGTGACAGCTTGGGCGACAGCGTGGGCGGTCTCGCTGACGGATTCAAGGGCGCAGTGGGAGGCCTGGGTGACAGCGACAGCGCCGGCGGCACGGCGGGCGGCGTGGGCGGCGCGCTGGGCGGTGCGGCGGACAGCGTGGGCGACGCGCTGGGCGACTCGCTGGGCGGAGCGGTAGACGACGTGGGCGGCGCGCTAGGCGGCGCAGCAGACAGCGTGGGCGGTGCGCTGGGCGGCGCGCTGGGCGGTGTGGGTGGCGCGTTGGGCGGCGCAGCGGACAGCGTGGGTGGCGCGCTGGGCGGCGTGGGCGGCGCGCTGGGCGGCGCCGCTGGCACCGTCAAAGGTGCTGTGGGCGGCGTAGCGGACGGTGTCTCAGGCGCCCTGGGCGGCGTGGGCAGCAGCGTCTCGAGCGCGCTGGGCGGCGCGGCGGCCGGCGCGGCGGCCGGCGCGTCGGGCGCGCTGTCTGTGGCCAAGGGGCAGCTGGAGGGGGTGACGAGCACTGTCCAGGCCGGCCTGGGGGACGCGACAGCGGTCGCGGCAGGCGCGCTGGGCCAGGCGACCGACGCGGTGAGCGGCGCCGTGGGCGCGGTGGCAGACACTGTGGGCGGCGCCGCCAACAGCGCCGCCGCCGCCGTCCAGGGGGCGACCGGCGCGGCGACGGCGCAGGTCGCGGCGCTCGCGGGGCAGGTCACCTCGGCCGTCGACGCGGCGGCCGCCCAAGCCCTCGGCGCGCTGCCCGAGCCCGCGCGCGACGCACTGCTCGCCGTCGGCGGCGCGGCGGCGGCAGGCGCGGCCGTGGTCGCGGAGCACCCCCGGGCGGCCGCGGTCGCCGCGACGGCGGTGGGGGTGCAGGCGGCGGTGTCGTGGTACCAGGCGCGCTACGCGGGGTACGCGGGCGAGGCGTCGCCGGAGCAGCTGGCTGCGCTGCTGCAGGAGGGGGACGCGCTGCTGGTGGACATCCGCAGCCCCGCGCAGCGCGAAGCGGAGGGCGTGCCGGAGCTGAAGCTCGGGGCGCGCTTTAAGGTGGTGGCCTTCCCCGTGGAGGTGGGCGGCGCGGGAGACCTTTTGGGAGGGCGGGGGGTTTTGGGTGGCGCGGGTGGGCGGCTGCGTGTCCTTACAGGGTAGATTTGTTGCAAGGTATTTGGGCAAAGGCACGTGGCTGCGCAGTGAGGGCGGGCTCTTGTGGATCTCACGCCAGGCAGCCCGAGGCCGTCTGCTTGAGAAGGGCGACGAGCACTCCCCTGGAAGCGTCCTTCTGCCAGCCTCAAAACCGCACTCCGACTGGCCATCTAAAATGCTGCCCCCCGCCACGCACCCACACACGCACACACACAAAATCCACACAACACACGCACGCACGCACGCACGCACACACACACACACCCCACCCTTGCCCCACCAGGATGACGTGGTGCCGTCGCGCGTGGCCAAGCTGGTGGGCAACGTGCCGGAGCTCAAGCTGCTGACCAGCGCGGCGCTCATCGCCGGCCTCAAGCAGGTGCGGGGGCGCGGCAAACCCTTTGTTGAGACCCCGGGCCAGCGCCCGGCCCACCCACATGGGGGGGCCGCGTGCACCATCCTGGGCGCTCTGGGCCCCTTCCGCGGACGCTAGTCAGGCTGTCCTCGTGCTGACCCTTACGATCCACTACACAGAAAGCCATGTACATGGCTTTCTGTGTAGTGCCCGTTCAATGACTCACCCCCACCCTCACCGCCACCACTGACCCTACCCCCACCCCGACCCCCCCCTCAACCCCCAGGTCAAGGGCCCCATGACGCGCGTGGTGGTCATGGACCGCGACGGCGGCGAGCCCGCCCGCGCCCTCGCGCGCGCCCTCACGTCCCTCAACCAGCCGCTCTCCTACGTCCTCTCCGGCGGCTACCGCGGCTGGCGCGACGCGGCGGGCCTGCCCGTGGTCGAGGCGGCCGACTACAGCGCCGACGCGGGCGCGCTGATCTCCGACAACGTTGAGGTGGTGGTGGCCCGGGCCCAGGAGCTGTCCAAGCCGCAGACCGCGGTCCCGCTGGTCGGCGGGCTGGTGCTGGCCGTGGTGGCGGCGGTCAACTACCACAAGACCCTCGAGTACCTGGGCGTGCTGGGCGTGCTGCTGACGGCAACCAACAAGGCGCTCAGCTACAGCAGCCCGCAGGTGGGCGGTGCTGGGGGTCGGCGCGCGCCCGGCCGGGCGCGCGCTGCGCCTCGGTTGGGATTGCGGCCCCTGCTGAGCGCACCCCCCTTTCACCCCCTCCTGGTGCACTGCGCATTCGCCGTTATGGCATGGGTGCGAGCGCTTGTCTGTGCGTGCACACGCGTGCACGCACACATGAACGCACGCATGTATACGTCCACTCATGTCACCCTCCCATGCACATGCACACACGCGCACGCAACACACTCTCACGCAACCACACACACATACCCACTGAGCAGGAGGCACTGGATGACATCAACAATGTGTTTGGCAAGCTGGGCGGCCTGGCCGACAAGGCAGGCCAGGTCCTGCCCAAGAAGCCCAGCCGGCCCATCCCTGCCATCCAGCTGTCACTGGATGACGCGGTGAGCCGCGCGCCATGGGCACAGTGCAGGGTTTGGGTTCGAGCCGTATCCGCCGGCCACGTGGCCGTTCGCTGTATAAACACAGACATTGCCGTTGATGGACCGATTCACTTGGCTGAGGCCGTCTCAGCGCACATTGGACAGGAGCTCGCACCTGCGGTGGACCCTTGATTGATGACGCAACACATCCCTGCCCTCGCCGTCACCACACTTCCTGCGCAGGTCATTCCACCGTCACCGCCGGTGTCTCGGCCACAGGTCCGCCCCGCGGGCGAGGGCGGCGCCAAGGAGCGGCCGCAGGGCCGCCCCGGGGGCGAGGGCGGCATCAAGGAGGGCGCAATCTCAGACGTCTTGGCGGCGGAGGGGGAGGGCAACTCTTGAGCGTGGGGGTTGCTTCTGCCCGCTCCTTGATGATGAGTCCGGCTCCCTGCGACACAGGTCCTGCAGGGACAGGGCTTGGTCTCAGCTGGGAGTGCTGCGGCCTTGGCCTCGCCCCCTTGGCGCCGTTACCATGTTTTCGCTTTCGGCGCACCAAGATTGTACGAGAAGAGAGAGTTTTGCTGTGTCTGTTGGCATTTGTGATGACCGGCGCAGTCTGTGTGGCGTCGCATAGCCCCAGCACTTGGCGTAGTGAGAGCACTGCAATGACGAGCTGGCGTCAGCAAGGGGGCAGCAGCCGCCAAAGTGGCTCACCCCACGGCTGCGCTGGGATGCATGGGGGTTCAGGCAGGCTGTGCATACTGCCACCAACCTGCTTTTTGCGGCGTGCACACGGACATACCCGACTTTCTCGCGCGCGTACGACAACCCGCCTGGGTGCGCTGCGCCGCTGACCGCACATGTTTTTTGAAGAGGGGAGAGGCGTGTTTTTTGTGAGGGGCGTGCTGACACAATCACTCCCTCGAGTAAGAATCTTGATGGCAAAACCTTGGTGGCAAGGAACACACTGAGAGACACGCAAACACAGGGGCATGAAATTACAGGATCAAATACGGCCCTCCTAAAAGAGATACGCCATTATCAAAAATGAAAGGCTGAGACTGCGTCCAGGTGCAGGGGAGCAAGCAGCCAGCTTCACACAGAGCATAATTTCTCTATTGCACCACAGCACTCCTGTTGTCCTGTCAACAACTCAAGCAACCAAAACCGCCTGCACAACAGATCAACCCCCGCCTCGCCTGCCGCCGCTGCCGCCGCTGCCGCCGCTGCGCCGCCTCGCGCTGCTGCCGTTGCTGGCTCGGCCGCCGGCCGGCCGGCCGATCGCGCCCATGTTGGCACTGGTGCCGGCCTCGCTGCCAAGCTCCTCCGGCTCCAGCTCCTCGCGCAGCTGCTCCAGGCGCTTGGACACGCTGACGCGCAGCGCAGCCTGAGGGGGGCGGGGTAGAGGTGGGTGTCGCGGCAGGATGGGGGGGGGTGGGGGCATCAACATGAGGGCTGGATTGAGAGATTGTGATGACCGGGGCTGCATCGAAAGCAGGTGCATCTGCCTGGAGCGGCTTCGCCACAACACACAGCCCGGTTACCTCTGCTCACACTTGGGTCAGTGCTCCCGTTCCGCAC
>NW_014010704.1:0-7714 GCF_000611645.1 Monoraphidium neglectum
GAGCTGGACCTTCCTGTTGATGCCGCTGAACTGCCCGCCCTGCTCCAGCACGGTGCGCACGATGCGCAGCTTCTCCCTGGCTTCCTCCTGCGCGGCCGGATCGAGGGCGACCGGGGGCGGCGGTCGGTGGGCGGTCGGGGTTGGTTGGGAATGGCTGGAGGACCCTCCCAGGATCCCTAGTAAAGGAGCGTATGACAAGGCAAGCACTCGAGTGCTTTCGAGGGAGTGCAAAACAGCTCCAAGGGGTGGCAGGGGTTGCGGGGGCCTTGCGGCTCCGCAACAGATGCAGCAGATGTTTCAGGTTTGGGGTTTGGCCTTGGATGGGAAGCTGCCCACCAGCTGGTCGCGCTCCTCCTCGCCGGCCGCGCCGCCGTCAGGCCCGCGGGCGGCGGCCTTCTGCTGGCGCTCCATGTCGGCCAGCAGCTGGCGCGTCACATCCAGCAGCTCCTGGGGGCAGGGGGCAGGGAAAGCGGGTGGCAGGAAAGGTGGGTGGGTGGTCGGTCGCAGCATGAAGTTTCTGGGATCGGCACCCGCCAGGAGGCGTCGGAAGACAGCCAGGGTGTACAGCGGACGGCACGCGGAGCACCTCCAACGCAAGAGATGGACAGCGCTCAGCGCGAGCAGCGCGCCCAATATTAAGCACCACCGGTGTTAGAGGGGCGGGCAAGGGAGGGCTGCCGGGCATTCTGACCTGCAGCTGCAGCGGGCTCTTGAGCTTCGCCTGCTTGCCCTTGGAGTCCTTGTGCTTGTTGAACAGCTCCAGCATGGCAGGCTGGAAGTGAAAGTGAGTGGGGCGCGCAGGAGGTGAGGGAACGCTGTGCTGCGCGCATGGCAGCACAGCCGCCACGCCAGGGCGCTGGTTTGTGCCACTCTGGCTGCAGTCGCCCATTGTGCCAACACTCACCACGCGGTAGACAAAAAGCTCACTCCAGCCGGTTTCCCTCTATGCGCGAAGAAATGTGGCCAAACAACCTGCCCCGTGGGCAGCGCGTCGCGCAACAGGCAACTCCCTCCCACCTGTGTCACCGGCATCTTCATCTTCTGCTTCGGCGTCCTGTCGCCGTGCCGCACCACCGCCAGCACGCACCGCAGCTCCAGGAAGCGGTTGCTGCTGGGCTCGCCGCCAAAGTTGGTGCTGCTGCTGTCGTCGTCGTCCAGCGCCTCCTCCTCGCCCATAGACGCCATGTCCTGCTTTGTGGTGTGTGCGGTGTGTGTGCATTGTGCACGTGTGCATGCATGTGTCCGGGTTGTGTGCGTGTGTGTGCGCGTTGTGTGCATGTATATGTGAAGTGGGATTCAGAAGATGGCGTTGACGCCCCGCAGGTCAGGCTTGAGGGTGGAGGCTGGGAAACATGTGCTTTATCCGCTGCTCTGCCCAGCCAGCATGCTCAAGCATCAACCCTGCGGCCCTTATGTGGGTGCACGACTTCACATGCGCGCCGCTGCGCGTGGTGGCCTACCTGCAGCGACGCGACCTCCCGCATGCCCGCCGCGGCCTCCGCCGCCGCCTGCTCCTCCGCGCAGCTGCAGCCCTCCTCGGGCGCGTGGCCGCACTCCTCGGGCAGCCTCAGCTGGCGCAGGGGCTCGGGGATGATGGCCGCCAGGCGGTGGGGGGCCAGCTGGCTCAGGATCATCCTGGGGGAAGGGGTGGGGAGGCGAGCGGGGTCGCGATCAGCGTCTCCGCGCGATGATGTCAGCGGCCAGGTCGGCCTCGGCTCTGGCGACCTCGTTGCCCCATGAACAGGTGCGTCGGTACGACCTGCGTGAAAGGCCACTGCACTGCGCGCGCTCTGCCTCCCACGACCCCGGACGTTCAAGCTCCCAGGCCACGAACCCTCCTTTGTACGCGCCCACCCGCCTCGTTTGACACAAGCAACAACGCGCCGCCGCATTCGCTCCCTTCGCCGCCGGACCCACCCCCTCTCTCGCCGGATCCGCTCCCTTTGCAAGCCCCACATACGTGCCCGCCCAGCGGCCCCTCACGTGCGCAGCACGTCCGCCGTGTCGTCATAGTACTTCTTGCTGTTCTTCACGAACGACCAGCCGTTGACGTCACACACGTAGGAGCGGCCGTTCTCGCTGCGCAGCAGGTCGAAGCCGCAGACGCGCTGGCCGAACGCGGCGCAGACCATGCGGGCGATCTCCTTCTCCTGGGGGGACAGCAGCACCGGGAAGCGCACCTGCAGGCAGAGGCAAAAAGGGTCCAGGTGGAAGGGAAATTCGAGCGGTGATTGAGGGGCGAAGCGTGCCCGGGCCACTGCCCGTCACGTGGCAAGTCCCGCCAGCCGCACCGCACACGCCACCTCATGCGTCACCCCCCCCACCGCCGCAGCGCGGCGCGCCGCGGGCGCACCTCCTTGCCCTCGGCGTCGCGGTTGACCTTGCCGTCCACCACGGGGCTTTTGCGAGCCTCCGCGTGCGCGTAGCGCGGCCCCACAGTGTACACCTGGCGGTCACAAGCAGGGCCGAAGCAACGGAGTCCGGCGTCACAAGCATCACAAAATCAGGCCGAGCGGCACCTCAGGACGCGGGCCCGACCCAACCGTCAGAGAGCACGGCCTGAGGGAAGACACAGCCACCCGCGGGCTGGCGGCGTTCCGACGGCACCCCTTGCAGGTCGCAGTCGACGCAGCGCCCCGTAGGGCGGCGGTCCCTCAACATTGCAGGCAGCTGCCGGCCATGGCAGCACTCACCTTGACGTCCGTGCCGCCTGTCGTGAGGAACTGCTCATAGATGAAGCTGCCCAGGCGCCGCACCGTCCCCGGGTGGTTGGGGTCGTAGTCGGCGCTCTTGTTCTCCACCTTGCGGAAGAGGCGCTTCACGCCACCGCCCTGCCCGACGAGGGAAGCGGGTTGGGTTGGGGTGATGGTTGGTGAGTGCGTGGTTGGGGCGGCGAGAGAGCAAAGGGCTCCCGCGGCGGTCGCGCCAGCACTGCCCCACCTACAGAGACATACGAACAGCAGTCCCCGCTTCAGCAAGATCAAAAGTCTCGCCGAACATTCTGCGCCCTGCCGCGCCCACCCTGCAGCTGCCCGCAGCACCCCGCCCCTGCCGAATGCGCCGTCCCGGCACCCCCGCCCTGCAGCCCCCCGCCCCTGCCCTGGGGCCCGTTCCAGCGCCCCACCATGGAGTGGGGGTAGTAAATGTAGATGTTGTGGTCCTCCCCGCTGACGGGCTTCTCCACAAACGGCTTTTCTATCCTCACGCCGTCGAGCTCAACGTAGTCCTCCCCCTCCAGGAAGCCGGGGGGGTCCGCCTCGCCAGGCGGCAGGCGGTCGCGGGACACCACGATGTGGGTCGGCACGGGGATGGAAGAGTCCTGGGGGGTTGCGGGGTTTGTGGGTTGAGGTGTACGGTTTTGAACAGGGAGAGGGTGTTGACGATGGGGGGGGGCCTGGCAGGGCAGGCGCTGCTGGCGCAGCAGCCACCCAGCTTGAGGCAGCCCTGGGTAACCCCGGGGGCACGCATGAGTGCCTGCCTGGTTGGGGGCGAGCTGCTACCCCTAGGCTGTGCATCCCCGCTGCCTGGTCTGTCCGTTCTTTTGCAGGCAGGTCTCCGCTGACGTCGTCGCCCCGTCCGATTGGACGGGCCCTGGCATGCTTGGCCCTGCTCTGCTACTGCCACTGCTCGCTGCAGCAACTGCTTCCTTGCTGCCCCCACCACACAGCAGCACCATCTGTGGAGGCCTAGTGCTGCCTGCCACCCTGGATGCCCTCGACGCCTGGCTAGAGCGTGTGAAGCACCTGGGTCTATCCCCTCTGCACCCCTGCGAAGCACAGCTTCCCTCCAGCTACCCAACACCCCTCACCTGCAGCAGCTTGTACACGCGCCGCCTATCCAGCAGCATGTCCTGCATGCCGACGTCGTTCACCATGAACGGCCGCCGCAGCGCCGCGTACGCCTGCGCCTTGCGTAGCGGGAAGCCGTCGCTGTGCCAGCTCAGCAGGACGTCGCACAGCGGCCACTTCTCGACCGGCTCCTCCTGAATGATCTGCGCATGAGATTAAGCCGAGAGCGCATGGGGTTTCCAGGGCGTCCACGCTAGATGGCGTGCGCGCGGGGTGCGTGTGCAGCTCCGCATGGGTACCCCCATGCATGCGCCTTCACACAAGGCGGCCCTTGCCAAAGCAACCCTTCCCGCCTGCTGCCCCAGGGAGGTCATCTGGTGCGTCTGCCGCACCTTGTCGCCAAACACAATGATTTCGAACTCGCCCGCCTGGGTGAGGCGCCCTGTGATCTCGCGCATAGGCTTGGACGTGGCCTGGTGCCAGCAGATGAAGGGGTGGTGCAGGAAAAAATATGGTTGTGAGATTGCAGCGCATGTGAGTGGCATCTCAGCCGCCGTGGTGCATGCATGTGGTGTTTCCGCTGCATGCCTGAGCATGCAGCAGGTTGCGCGGGTGCAGCAGCACCAGTGCTGTGCGCGCGAAAACCTAGACCTGCGCAACTAGCGCATCGCTGCCCACCTTCTTGTCCATTGCACAGATGCCGACTTTGATGGGCAGAATGGAAGGCCTGTTGCAGTTGGGCGCCTGTGGGCGCAGACGTGGCGGCGGAGATGCTTTCATCATCCCGCACGATTCCCCCCCAGCGGCAGGGGCCGGCAGCACTCGCAGTGACGCGGCGCCAGCACCGGCGTTGGTTCATACGCACTTGCAACTGCGTGGCCACATGTGAACCTTTAGCACCCCGCTCACGCTGGACGAACGCTTCATGCCCTTGCGCTTGCTGCCGCCCTTGTGCCCAGGTGCAGAGTGGGGCGTCAAGACGGCGCTGCCGACGCGCGCCGCCCTTTCGACCGGCGTCCCGTGGCCGTCCATGGTCGCCTTCGCGCCACCGTCTAGCTCTCTCACGCTAGCCCTGGCCTCTGACTGCTCAACCTAGGCGATAGTAAACGATCAGATCGCTGCTGCAGGCCCTAGCAGCCGTTTCAAACCATGTGTATACAGTCTCGCCGATCAATAGGTGCCTCAGGCTCCCCGGCTAGGGCTCAAGTATTCACCAGGGTGACAGCAGTATGGTAATGGTCAGTGGGAAGTCGGGGGCTGGTCTCGGGCAGGCAGAAAGTAGGGTACGGCGTCATGTGTGATGTATTCGCAAAATACCTGCAGCCTCCGCTTATTTCATCTTCAAGGTTGCCCAGCTATACATACAGCGCGCGTAGATCGTCACCAGGCATGCAGCGGACGCTGTTCGCCACCGCAGAGCCGGTGCTTGACGGCAGCATCCTCAGCGATGCACTACCCGGTGCAGGAGCGCAGGCCGTGCACCTGCTAACTGGCCAGGCCTCTCTGGATGCCGTGCTTTCGTCAGGCCTCAAGTACAGCGGCGCGGTGGTTGCGTGCGGCAGCGGAAAGGCGTCTATATCGCCCTCATTCCTGGGCGGCGTGGCTAAGCTGCTGCAGCCTGGCGCACGCGCAACTGTGCAGCTCGGCGGCGTCGCGCAGCAGGTGCGCGATGTGCCTTGCACCCCAGCACTGCATACGCCCCGCATGCATGCATCATGGCGGGCTGTTGCGTGGGGGATGTATTCTGCTGCGAACTTGCAGGCCCATTGGCCTGTGAATGTGCAATGCTGTTACCGCAACGACTTGTATCCGGACCCACCCAGGACGAGGCCAAGAGCGCACTGGTGCTCAGCGGTTTTATCGACTGCCAGGCAGCGGGTGATTCTGCGGTGCGTGCTGCAGCATTCAGAACGGGGGGCACTGGTTGATGGAACCGGAGCGTGCCAGGCGCGTCTGTTTGACTTGAAGCTGTCGTCTGCGCAGGGGCGGTTGCCAAAGGGCTGCTACCGTTGGACTCGGGGTGTGTCCTTTGCTCCAAAGGCTCAACCCCTGATTCGTAACCTTCCCGCATCTGTTGTGCTGCGGCGGCAGGTCACGGCCAGCGTGCCCTCATGGGGCGTCGGCGCCAAGTCGGCCCTGAGGAAGCCCAACACAGCTGAAGCCGCCCCCGCGGCGGCCCCCTCCGCGCCGGCTGCTGCTGCTGCCCCTGCGCCTGCTTCGGGCGCGTGGAAGCTGGCCCTGGATGATGGGGAGGACGACGAGGAGCTAGTGGACGAGGAGGAGCTCCTGACAGAGGAGGACAAGCAGCGGCCGGCTCCCGGTAAGTCCTTGGCCTCGGCCATACTTGAAGATGATGAGGACGGATGGGGCGCTAGTGCGCTGCCAGCGGCCTTGCCTGACGCGCACAACTACCCTTATAAAATCGCGACACGCCCGGCCCGCGCAGCCATTTCTGCTGACGACTGCGAGGTGGGCAAGGCGGGCCGCAAGGCCTGCAAGGACTGCACCTGCGGTCGCGCGGAGGCCGAGGCCGCGGGCATCAAGGTGCAGCTGACGCAGGAGATGCTCCAAAACCCCGGCGCGGGGTCGTGCGGCAACGTGAGCGGGCGCTAGATGTGGGACGCTGGCAGGAGCGCTGATGTGTTGCGAGAATCAGCTGACACGGGGCTCAGCATGTGCTGCGCTTGCATGCTGGCTGTGAATCGCGGTTGTCGGCCAGTGACCAACCCGCGGCGCGCTCGCGCCCCCGCCCTCGCGCCCCGCCGCAGTGCTCGCTCGGCGACGCCTTCCGCTGCGCCGGCTGTCCCTACCGCGGCCTGCCCTCGTTCCAGCCCGGCAAGCCCCTGACGCTGCCGGCCGACTTCCTAGTGGCCGACGCGTGAGCAGGCCTGTCACCAATAGGTTGGGGGGACGACATTGCTGCTAATACTGCCATGGCAACCTGCACTGTGTGCTCCTCAAGCGCATTGTTTTCTGGCCCTTACTCGCTCAGTCTGGATTGTTTGCAGCTTGATGTGTCGGAGCACATGCTAAAACTTACTTTGTTCCTGTTGCACTCCTTGGACACGGGCAGTTGAAGGGTTAGGGCCTTTACATGTAAAGTAAGCCTTGAAAGCTCACAGCGAAGCGGGTGCACTGACGGTGCGCGCGAGACACCCTGCACGCAGCCAGCGCCAGAAAGCTTCCAGCAAAAAGGCGAAACCGCCATGACTCCAGCTAAGCAAGAGAGTCCCACTAACGCACCAATTGATGGCGTATGAACACAGTGGGAAGGTGCAAGCGGCGGCCAAGCATCGGTCGGGCGCACGCGCGCCGCCTCGGTCGCTCCAGCTGGGCAGGGCTCGATCAAGACGCGCATTGGGGCCACACTGTGCCCGGCAGAGCGCACCCCACGCAGGCCATCGTAGCCGGCGCGGCGGGCAGGAAGAAATCCAGAGGAAGAGACGCGGGGACCGGCGAGGTATAGGGGGCCAGCCATCGCGAGGGCGTCACCAGAAGTACCGCGCGGCCGTGCGTGGCGCCATCATGGTGGAGTTTTCGGCGGTCTCCGTAAAGTATCTGGCGGTATGGTGCGTAGGGTGATTTGTAGTGGTGGTCATCAAGGTGTCAACAAGGTGTTCTGGGCCTGGGCGGTCGCGCGGCGGGCACCTGACGCAGCCTTCGGTTTCAGCCGTCAGCGCTGTGGCAGAAGCACGACGCGGGCGCGCAACCCCGCGCCACGACGCGAGCGACGCGCGCACACCCACGCGATGCACTGGCCCCCACCTGACGTCCCGCTGCAGCTGGTCGTTGAAGATGAGGATGGAGGCCACGTTGCCGCAGCGGTAGCAGTAGTTGGGGGCCGACCACACTGTCACCAGGTTCTTCTCCTGGAACATGTACTTGAGGCCCTCCTGGACCAGCTGGTGTGCGCGGCAGATCAACTC
>NW_014010703.1:0-7714 GCF_000611645.1 Monoraphidium neglectum
GGTAGATATGAGAATCACAGCAGCTTGATGGTGTTGGCGTTGTCGCCAAGCATCCCACAATATGCAAATTCAGGCCGCGCAAGATGCCCGGCTCCAAATACATGCTGGCTGTGCTTTTCATGCATGCCACGTGCTCACTCGTCAGCAGTACATTGTCCAGCTTGAGGTCCCGGTGGATGACCATCGGGCGCGCCATGTGCATGTACCGCAGGGCCCGCGACACCTGGGGGAGGGGGAGGCGTCAAACAGCGACCCCGCGCCTCACTGCTTGTGCTCGCGCATGAATGGAGCGGATTGTATCAGGTCCGCTCGCTTACTTCAGAGGAAGCATTAGGGACGAGGTCGACATGACAGCTCGGCCAGGGCGGGGCAATGGCGCTCGGCTTCGTTTTGCGGGCGGCCCCTGCTCGGCGCCCACACGCGCCACATTTCATGATCGCAGTGGGGTGATCATATGATACTAGGTTGGGGAGGGGCCGAGCGGTGTGAGGCAGCATGGCGGGAGGGCCGGCGTCCGTGACACGTCCATGTGTCCCCCACCTGCAGGCAGATGTCCAGGCCAGCCGCGTCCGAGTATATGGCTGTGGGGTTTTGCAGCATCTGGCGCATGACGAGGCGCCTCAGGGTGCCGCCTTGCATCAGCTCCTGTTGCCAGGTTGCGGGGTTGTCGTTGGTTGTAGTGAGGTGCATCATGGCCGTCGATGAGGGCGGCAACATCGGGGATATTAAGGGCCGAGCGCCAGAATTGGACCGAGGGGCGGCCCAGTGCGACAACGGGCGGCTGTGTCTGACATTGTGCTCGCTTTGCACACCCTCCTGCTCCTGCCCCCTTGGGCTGGGTGGCCATGACAGCTCCACGCAGCCGCAAACCCCACCTGCACAAAGAATGTGTTGGCCGCGTCCCGCGCCGCGGCGCCGCCGCCGCAGCCCACGTAGCCAACAATGTTGCTGAGGTCAAGGCAGGGAGAGGGGGCCGTTGGGGTCACGGAGAGGGCGAGCAAGGGCGCACGCAGCCGCCGTCCGCAGATAGGCGATGTGCGATACGAACAATCTCACAGAGCGCGACCTTCCAGAGACTGAATGGGTCGGGTGCGCGGCGCTCACCGGTGTCGCAGCTTGCGGGCGAGGGCAATCTCCATTTGAAACATTTCGTAATGGCCAGGTTCCTCAGCCAGCTGCGGCCGCATGCGCTTCACCGCCACCAGCCGCTCGTCCGCGCCCGGCGACGGCGTGTACCTGGGTTTGCGAGATTGTGGGGTGCGCGGCGCGCGAGCTTTGCAGCGGTCGCGGCTGGGCACTGGGAGGTGCGGCGCAGCTGTCGTGCACACTGGACGCCTGTGCACAACGGGCTCCTGGCGGGCTGGCAGCCCAGACAGATGCATGCGCGCACAACTCAACAGGCAGGCCGAGGGCGACCGGCGATTGGGGTCCCGCGCGACAACGAAGGATTACGGGTGACAACCGCTGAGCGGGTAGGACGGGCAGCTGGTGGGCTGCCGCTTGGGCCGCGGGCGACAGGTCAGCGCGTACAGCATTGGTTTGGACGAAATCACAAACCACCTCGCGATGGTGTGGGTGCTGGGCTGAACGCCTCACCACGCCTTCTCCACCACTGCAAAGCCGCCCTCCCCCAGCTTCTCAATAATCTGTAGGCTGGTGGCGGGGATGTTCTTCTCGTCCCAGCCCAGGGAGTGCAGCAGCATCATGTGCATCTTGCCGGTGGCGGCGCGCGCCCACCCCATGGCGGCCCCAAGTCGAGAGTCCGAAGGCGCGCCGCCTGCGCCGCTGCCAGCGTTGTCGCGGGTTTTCATGCTAAGATTATCGTTATGGGCAACAATGCGCTTAGTTATGGGCGCAGACGCTGGTTTGGCGCGGCTGCCAGGTGGGTGTCGCCCGGGTGTGGTCTAATCGCAGCTGTCACGGCAGCCGGTGTACAGTGCCACCTTAATAATACGCTGATATCACGATCCTCGCGCCTCTAGCTGAGTATAGGCTGCTTCGAAGATCAATCAAACGCAGCCATGTGGGTCAGAAGGGCACGTGGCCCGCCACGGGGACAACAGCAAGGAGCAATTTGGGCCTGAAAAAATAGGACCTTTGTGTGCCTGTAGTATCTGTGTCCAGCAGCAGCGCAATGAAGGTCGGCTTGATGGTAGTGTGAGCGGCTCCCGGTGTGTGGGCCGATCCGCGCCACATCAGGCGACCGCCCCGCCTCTTTCCACACACGCGCCTCGTGCTGCTGAGAATTCAGCCGCTTCTATGCCATCGCTTATATCACGAGCAGAGTTCTATCCCCCGGCAGCACATGCAGCCGCCAGCTGCGGCTGCCCTTCACCGCCTGTCCCGCGCGCTGCACATCCAAATGGACGCACGGCGGGGCCGACGGCCTGTCGTTGCCACGATCGATACGAGCTCGTGTGGTGCATCGTGGGCGCGTTCCAGGTCGGCGCGCCGCACATCCGGGACACCCTTCCACCCATTGCCACACTGATCACCTCCAGTAGTACATTCCACTACACCGATCACCGATCACCCTGGCCAGTACCCGTCCACTGTGCCATTTGAGAGTGGTGGCCCTCATTTTCCTTTGGCAGACCGTACCCAAACGGCGACAGCGTGGGGCACGCAAACGCCTCATTCTGCGGCACATGTGAAAGCCCCCACATGCAGCAGTCTTGATCATTTTGGGCCGCACATGACGCATTCCGCAACACTGTGCGTGACAGTGCAAAGTGCTGCGCGCTTGCTGTCGAGTGCCTCAGTGCAGAGGCACACAAGACATTGGCTGCAGAATCATGCATTGGCAATAGGTACATTTGCGCATTGGGTTCAATGGCTCAGCCGCTTATATTGCAAACACTAGGGCCCTGCCGTGGCGAAGCGGGCCAACGCCTGTGCATGGCCCACGCGTGCGGCGTCCAGCCGGTGCATACGCATCTCCACTTCAAAGCTGGAGCAGCGGCCGTGCCGCGCCAGCTCAGCGGCAGCCAGGCCCACCGCGGGCGACAGCTTGAAGCCATGGCCGCTGCAGGCAGAGCACAGGACCACCTGCGGCGCGTGGGCATTGCGAGGACAAGGCGCTTTTAATCGCAAACAGAGGTAGGCTCGCGTCCAGCGGCGGTTGCGGGGGCCGTCAGAGGGGTCTCGGTGGTTCGCGGCCCAGCTCCGGGCATGCCCTCCTGGCTCGCTCCAGGCTTGTGCAAGCCTTGCGCTGGCCAAGATGCTGCCTTCATTCATTCCCTAGCCCTGCAACGGCTGCGTTTCGACACTCACGCCCCCTTGTCTGTCAAAGCCTATTGAGAACAAACCACATCGCACACTCACACACATGCACAACACACACTCACACAGACACAGACACACACAGCATGCACAACACACACACACACACACACACACACACATCACGCACACACACAGCAACAAACCTGCGGGTGCCGTGGATGCAAGTCCACAATGAAGTGCCCGTCAGGCGTCCCCGAAAACATGCACACCCCAAACCGCAGGAGGTCCCCGTTAGCCTCCGGAAACACCGCGGCCATCGCCTCCCTGAGGGGGCCCTCGTCCCCCTCCCGGCTCCACGCGCGGTCGAGGGCTTCGGGGTCGGCCACGGCCGCGCCGCGCTCGTTGAAGGCGCCGAGCTTGAAGCCGGGTTCGCCCCCGAACTCGGGGAATCCGTAGAAGGGCGGGCGGCCGGGCAGCTGCAGCAGCCAGACAGGCAGGCGGGAGGGCGCGAAGAGCTCGGGGCGGCGGGGCTTGAACCAGCCGACGGTGGCGCGCTCTGGGACGACCAGGCCCTGTTGACGGAGGGGGGGGCGTGTGTTTGTGTGTGTGTGTGTGTGTGTGTGTGTGTGTGTGTGTACCTGGGCATGTGCGTGTGGGCGCGTGGGTGTGTTGCTGGCATGTGTGCACGATGAGGGCACCTTCAGGGCAGCTTTCCCTCGAGGACGCGGTTTCAGTCATACGGTTCCCAGATCACCAGATTACAAGTCACCCAGTTTTAGTCATCATCCCGATGTTTGGTCATCATCCACACGGATTACCTCCAGCTCGGGCACCAGCTTTGGCATCCAGGCCCCTGCGCTGAGTATCAACTTGTCTGCCAGGTAGCTGCCCGCGTCGGTGTCCACCCTGACGCCGCCGTCGGGCAGCGCGGCCCAGCGCAATACCTGCGACAGGATTGCGAGTACAACTAGGATCAGGAGATGCGAGATAGGGTGTCACGGATGACACAGGGTGTCACAGATGCACCCGCCGCGGCTCCTCACAGCATACTGCAAGGGACGCGCCGCGGCCCCTGTCGAGGAGGCAGCCCTGAGAAGAGGGTGTGCACGCGGGCGGCCGCTGATCGGGCCGCCCCCATGCGAGAGGGGCTCGCCTGATACGCCTGCCCCACTGTCTCCTCGTACGCCGCCTTTTCATGGACTCGCCACAGCCCGGGGTAGCTACCCCACCCGCTCGGCCCCCCGCGCACACACCTGCCCCCTTGTCTCCTCCGCTGACGCTGACGTACGCCCCGCCCACCTGCTCCCCAGTGCGTATCGCGGCGCCGTGGAACGCGGCCACCTGGCAGTGGGCCGCCACCATCGCCTCGGGCCGCAGGATGCCGCCGGCCGCCTCATACAAGGTGCGCATCCCGTCGGGTGGGGCCACGCCTGGGGCCCGCCGGAACGCAGCGTGAACAGCATGAGCTCCGCGGCAGGCCATTTGGTGTGGTGGAGGGCGCGGTTGTGCCGCTGGTGCGGCTTCCGTCCCACCGCGCAGGAGCAGGCGCGGCAAGCAATGGACGCCCCCGCGCCCTGCGGCCGCAGCCGCCCGCAGCCGCCGGCAGCAGCCAGTCGACGCCGCTGGCGGCAGCCACCCTGCTGGCCGCCGCCCCGGCCCTCTATATGGTCCCGCCAGGGCCGCCGGCGGTGGCGGCGAGCCCGCTGCGGTCCCACTGCGCGGCCCCGGCGGGGCCACCCCTGGCTGTCGTTCTCGACGTTTGAATTGACGCGCACCTGGGAACCGCCGCGACACCTCTGCTGGATCCAGGACCTCGTGAGCCAGCCCGTGCGCCTGCGCCGCGGCCAGGGCGTCGCCGGCCAGGGGGTCCCCGATGTTGAGAACGCCGGTCTGGAGATACAGCTCCTGCAGGGTTTCGTCGGGGGCGGACAGCCGCGCGGCGCGCTTCTGACCCCGCGTGCTCATTAAAGGTGAGGGGCGAGGGGTGTGCACGTGACAGTGGCCTGTGGCCTGCCCGGCGGAGCTTGTAGAGCAGTGGGGCCGGCCGCTTGGGCGAGCGCGCCCGGCCGCCCGGCAGCAACTCTACAGCACGCCCGCACGCATACGAGCGCCGGCACGCGCCTGTCCGCGCGCGCCTGTTTGCTCTCCCGCTCCAGCGTTTTGTAAGCCTCGAACGAGTGGCGCAGGAGGGGCACGTAGCCGGCGCCTGCGGGGGATCGCGGGCGCGCGCGTATCCACGTGCTCGCTGTGCGGTGGGGGCTCCAGCGCACCCCTGAAGAGCCAGGGAGGGCCCCTCCCACTCCCCCGCGGGACGCGCGGCCCCCACTGGGCAGCGCGCGGCGGCGCAGCCCGGCGCGGGCGGCAGGCTGCCGATCGTTGCGAACGTGGCGCTGTGATTGGTTGAGGGAAGATTCGAACAGTTCAACCCACGACTGCCGGTTGGCCGGGGAGAGGCTGATCACGCCGCCATCGGCTGTAATGAATGAAACTGCTTTTGGTTGTGTCCATGTGTGTGGGCTTCGCACCGGCTCGCTGTGTCTGCGAGTCACCAGGAGGGAATGGGAGAGAGGCGAAGAGTCACCGCACCTTCCGCGTAGCACTGGCGCGTGATCCTCGTGAGTCCGTGGTGGGACGCGTTGCCGTGGCCCGGCGCCCACCGCTCAATGCCCAGCACGCGGCAGCCCCACTTGGCCAGGTTGTACAGCGCGGCGCTGCCTGGGGCCGCGAGGTCGTCGTGGTGTTTTGGGGGGGAGTGGGCTCAAGAGGGGTGCGAGGGCATGGGCGGCTTCGGTCGGCGGGGCCAGCTGGGGGCCCCGCCGTGAGCAGCAGCAGCCCTAGCCCACCATGAGCGCCGAGGCCGACGACAATGGCGTCGAACCGCGCGGCCATGCTTGGCGCCGTGCGTCTCGGGGTTGGGCAAGGCTTTGCAGCTGGGGCTGTTACTGTTGACGCAAGTGGCGTTGAGGTGTGCAACGGGGCACGCAAGTGGCGCAAAGGTGCAAAGACTTAGCCGGCACGTAGCACAGCGCTGTCACTTGCATACATATAGGCCTCGCGCAGGTGGTGGATCTCATCAGGTGCTGGGGTCCTGGCCGGATACCCTACTGAAGTTTGCCGCGGCACGTGCATTTCAATAAAAGTTGGATTGTTGGTTTCACGCTCTGTTTGTAAAGCAGCCCCCTGGGCGAGATCACCCACGGTACCACGCAGGAGCAGAAGGTGTGCGGGCCTGCAGGAGCTGCAAACAAGTCGTGCACTTGTAGAGGTGTCTTGAGCTTGCTCGTCTATAGCACCCGAGGGAAGGGTGCCAACTCGGAGGACGACCTCCCGCACTCTGCTTCCAACGCCCTGCAGCAGAACTTGTTTCGCCAGGTGGATCTAGCGGCAGCATCATGGTGAGCGGAGCCAGCCCCATGCCTCTGGCAGCAGCGGCACAACCCTCGCTGCTCTTCGCACGTCGCTGCAGCAGCGCGGCAGGCAACTGGTGCCGCCGGGCAGCCAGCACGTAGTTTGTCCAGGCGCGTTGCATATCATTGATAAACTTACCGTCACATGCATCAAAACCCGCATACAGCGAGAGCACTGACCAACAGCCGCGATGGCATCAGCAACCTACCGCATCGCTGGCAGCCTGCTTGTCGGCTCACACCAGCCGGGCTTCCATGAGGCAGGCGCAGCATCCCCGACGTCGCAGACCCCGCACACGCACAGGACTTCGTGGCATCCGCGTCGGCTTGACGCCAACCCGGCGCCGGCCTCACCCGCGCCCTACGCCCCCGCAGGCGCTCGCGCGCATGTTCCAGCCGCTGGCCAGCTGGGCGCAGCGGCGCTACCAGGCCAACCTGGCGGAGCAGCTGAAGGACTGGGGCCTGCGCTACGACGACCTGTACGACCCCCTCATGGACCTGGTGGGCAGCTGCGCGGCAGCCGCCGGGCTTGGGAAGGGCCCCCGGCGGACGGCCGCGTTCGGGGGTTGAGGGGTGGGGTGGGTGTTGGACTCGCGTTCGCAGGCTGCAGCTTGCGGGCAGAAGCTTCAAACAGGTGCTGTCAGGCTGGCTAAGGCTGTGCAGGGTGGTCTCCGGCAAAAGGGCGGGTTGAAATCGGGCGGCTGGTTGCCGAGGGAGCGGTGGTGCGGCTGCAGCCGGAGCCTGCAGCGAGCTGAGAGCGCGACAGGCGCTTTTCTCACCGAGTCGCGCGTCCAGGCGGGGCGGTGCACGGGGCTGGCGGCGCAATGCGTTTGCGGCGTCGGCGTCGGCTTCAGGCGCCGGCCGAGCTTCAAGCCTCGACCTTCACCAGTGCAACAGCCGACGGCTCAGTGCCAGCTGGCAGCCCGCCATCGACCTGCATTTCCAAGCACAGCAGCCGCCTCGCCCCTTCTGCGAAGCTCCCCTTCACGATCAGCGCATCCTGCGCGGACCCTGCGTCCCCCTTGCTCCCGTCCCTCCCCAAGCCTCAGCCACCCCCTGCCCCCCTCACCTCCCCGCTAGTC
>NW_014010702.1:0-7714 GCF_000611645.1 Monoraphidium neglectum
GGGAGTGTGGGGGGTTCAGGGCGGGGGCCAGGCAGCTGCTGGCTGCATGGCGTAGGTAGTGCTTGGGTGGGCATCAGGAGGCCGCGATGCTGGGGGTGGCCAGGGGTGCAAACTGTTGGCTGGCCCATGGCTGCAGCGCCAGCAGACCGTGTGCTATGCACTGAGCAGGCCCGGCATGCATATAGGGTTTCAGCCAGGCACCCGCCCCCCCCCCCCCCCCCGTTGCATGGTGGCGGCCAAAGCCGCATGGTCTCTGACATCACGCCCTCTGCTTCCTTGCCCTGCTTCAACAGCCATACGCGACTGTTGTCGCAGCAGCGGTCGCTACTCACCCTGCACGACCGCGCCCATCATGCCAGACAGGAAACCGCCGCCACCGCCCTGCTGAGGCATCGCCGGCGGCGGGGCCGCATGGTGAGGGGCTGCGGGGATGTGGCGGAGATAGGCAGGGGGCAGTGAGGCATAAGCAATATGGAGGCAGACGAGAGAGATTGTCAGGAACACATGATGTGGGGAAAGCGCGCACAGCAGCGGCGGCAGCAAGGTGCGCCAGGTCCGCTGCTGCTGCCGCGGCCACAAGGTCTTCCTCACCAGGCGGGGGAGGGCTCGGGGCATGCTGGTGAGGCGCGGACTGCGCCGCGGCCGGGCGTGAGGCCGGGCGAGGCCGGGGGGCTGCGAGAGGAAAGTCGACACGCGAGATCATGCGTTGGATGACGCGAGAGGCCAGGATAGGCGGAACATGTTGCTAATTACATACACAAGGCCGCGGGTCCGGGGCCTCACCAGCACGACTCCTGGCCATTTCGCTCTGTTCTGGAGAGTCCTGCTCGCTCCCAGGCGAGGGCTGCCGCAATGCGTATGAGGGCCGGCGCTTTTATAAGCGTGTCTGACGTGGAAACGAAGCTCCTTGACCTTCAAGCCGCGATGGCCGGTGCTGTCGAACGAGGAGGCAGCGGCACCACAGAGGAATCTGGTTGAGCTGCTGTTGTGCCTGAAGCGCCAAAGCGCTAGGCTGCTGCCAGAGAAGAAGCCCTGACAAGAGGGAGGTACGTTCATAGTAAGGACCAGAGTTTGCCATTTATATTGGGTGCCATAGCCCAGACGCAGGGTAGCAGAGCACACCAGCGCGAGAGAGGGGCGGGCTTCATGTGACGGAGCGTTGACGGACTAAACAGTGGCTCTGGGCCCCTTTGGCCACGACATAGCAGCCTCGAGGGATGCTTGGAGCGCAGGCAGTATGTTGCTTGTGGAGGGCGTGGAGGGAGCAGGCGCAGCCTCATGCTGCATCCCGCGGTGGCTGCACAGTTGCACGCATAGCTGGGGCCTCAGCTGTGCTGCTGGGGCGCACTGCACATCACCGGCTGCCCGCCGACAGAAGTGGGCGGAAATTATGCTGGCTCCAATCAGCATCTTTCCTGCACTCCGAGCGGTTGTTCGCAGCAACGCGTTCTGCACAAATGGTGCGGGGCGAGTGTTTGGTGAAGTGCAGCTGCGTTCCACAAGCACCAACACGCGCATTGGTGAAGGTACCAGGCATAGGGCAGCACAGGCACCCTTTCAATGGAGCGATCGTGCACCAAGGCCACCACACGTTCACGCTAGATACCATCTGTGGGCCAGGGGAAGCCACTTGATTGGCATCCTTTACATGTGCTCAACCAGCTTACACACACACACATCAATGCCTAGTATGCTGATGTAGGGCTGTACTGTAAGTTCCTGCTTGCAGAAACGAGGTCGCTCGCATTGACGTAGCATGCATGTGCTGAAGGTGCCAGCGGCTCGCTGAACTTGTCACTGCCTCTTGCTGCACCCGGGGTGTGGACATTCGCACACACACGGGGACACAAAAAACATCGTTTGGCACACACGTCACAGCAAAACACAGACAACGTCTGCGGCCTCAAGGACGCCTGACAAAACATGCAAGTGGTCAAAGAAACTGCTTTTGCTGTTGTCCTGCTTGTAGCACACGGTGGGGTGTGGGGCATGGGCAAAGATGGCACACAGGGCAGTGCTCTACAAAGGGAGTGCTACTGACATGGCCACGCGTGCGTGGAGTGCAAGGGCTAGAGGGCTGCTGTTATCCGGGAGGCCAACCTGCCTCACCCTGATTCGGGGCTGGTGGTTTGTGGTATCCCATGCGAGGGGATGCTAATCAACAGGGAGCAATCGTTCCCCCCTTTTTTGAAGCGCCACGTGCAAGCATGCGACTGCGCCAGTCCTTGCTGTGCAGTTGCAGCCACTGCTACTGGTAGTTGACCAGGGCAATTGGCCTTGCTGCCCCTTCCCTGAAATCATCTCTTAGTTGACAATGTGCACTAGGCTATGTTTTGCCTAGGCTGCAGCATACCCAGCACCTGATTTCCAGGGCATCACCAGGGAAGTTGGACGGCATCGATGACGACTATCCCCTAGAGAGCTCAATCACCACACTGTCACTCGCTCGAGCCATGGCTCATAGGCCCTGGCACGCTGAATCTCTACACAAGATCGTTTGAACGGCGTTTTGCGACCGATATCAAACACGGTAACCCCACATCGTTCCATCAGGCGCAAGATCAATCAAGCCAAACCCCGCGGTGACTGCCGTCGCAGTCAGCTCCTGCGTTCACAACGCAAAACAACCTTGGATCTATTAATAACGCTGTTGCTATACACGACATATGGACACAAGCATGCCTACCGTTGGCTCGCAGGACTTCGCTGTCCCGCTTACAGTTGCACAGAACATGAAAATTGAAACTATGATGCATTAAACCCGCGCTCACAAATACGGCTCCATGGCCCCTCTCAATCCCAATTTTCACGGTGGCAGGCCGCGACCAACTGCCTGACCGACAAACAGTGCAGAGCTTGCCAGAGTGCTGGCCACAGCAACACCCATCCAGTCCCGCTGCCGCTCAAACGTCGGCTGGCTCCTGGATCCCTTCTCGGGGCATCGGGCACGGGCAGGGCCTCCACCCGCGCGCCCCTGGGGCGCGGGCGCCACGCGGGCGCGGGCTCAACCCCCGCCCCGCGGGCGCTCACGCGGCAACGCGTCTTGCGCGGCGCAGCTTATGGCCAACGCTGACCGCGGTCATCAGGTTGGCGGCCGCGGCAGCGCTGTCAAAGAGGGTGTCGGCGAAGAGGAAAGCATCAGCGGCAGTCGCTCGCCCAAGCAGCAGGCTGTTGGGTCTCAAACCAACGATGAGGCCACGGGCCCCAGCAGCGCGCGTGTGCGCGGCGGCGGCGGCGGGCGCAGCAGCGCACGGCGTCAGCGAACCGGCGGCAGAGGCAGAACGGGGGCCAGCGGCGGCGGCGGCGGCCCAGCAGCGGACAGCGATGGAGGCGACGACGACGGCGCCGGCGCGTCAGGCGGGGACGGGGATGAGCGCGTGCGGCGGCGGCGGGAGATCAACCGCAACAGCCAGAAGCGCATCAGGGAGCGGCGCGGCAAGGAGCTGGACGAGCTGCGGCTGGAGGTGGGCGCCTCCCTGGCAGGGGCCTGCGGGCGCAGCGCCGCTGCTCGAGCCCGTGATGAGCTGAGGTCGGTTGGTGGGGCGCCCCCAGGGTTAGTCACTACCCGCACATGTGTCCCTCCCCCCCCAACCTGCCCAGCCCGCCTTGCCCGGCCTGATGTTGAAATACCCTCACCAGGCCCAGCGCCTGTCGTCCGAGAACGAGGCGCTGCTGGGTCAGGTGGAGGCGCTGACGCTGGCGCGCGCGGAGGTGCTGCGGCAGGTGCAGGACCTCACGGACAAGTGGCAGCAGAGCATCGCGGAGAACGCGTGAGTGAGCCCGAGAAGGGCGGGGGTGCATAGGCTCGGCGCGGCGGATTGCGTGACGGGCGCATTTGGAAGATCAGGCGAATCGCCGCGCGCCACCAGCATCTCAGCGGAGCACCGCCCCGCGGCAGCGTTGGCTGCTCATCAGTTAATGGTGCTGAGGTGGACACCTCGCTGCATCCCCGCACCCCTGCATGACCGACCCCCTCGGGTCGCCGCAGGTGGCTCAGCCGGGAGAACATCATGCTGCGCAACGCACTGCAGCAGCTCAGTGCCCTCGTCGCCGCTGGTGGTGCAGCCTCAGCGGCTGGCAGGGCCGCAGGCGCGCCGCAGTCCGTGGCCGGGGGCGCGGCCTCGCCGCCGCCCGCTGCGCCGGGGGCGGGCGGCGGCCTGGGCACGAGCGGGGGCGTGGCGATGGCGGCGGCCGTGGCGGCCCCGAGGGCGGCGGAGCAGTGGGGGCTGTCTCAGTTTAGTACCGCGGCGCTGCTGCGCTCCGCATCGCTGGCGGGGACGTCGGTGGCGGCCGGCGCGGTGTTGCCGCTGCCACCGCTTGCCAACCTCGGCGCCGGCCTCGCCTCCACCTCTGCCGCGGCCCCCATCGGCAGCCTGGCCGGGTCTGCACTTGCGGCTGCGCTTGGGCGCCGCTATGCGCTCCCAGACAGCGGCACCACGGCGGCGGTCGGCGGCGTGGCACGTACGGAAGGCGGGGTATTGGAGGCAGCCGCCGCAGCCGCAGCTGCCGCCGCTGCGCCACTGTCGCCGCTGCAGCCGCTGCAACCGCTGGTGCGGGTGCCGCCGCACCTGGCACCGTTGGACGTCCTGGTTCAAGGGCTGGGCCAGGAGCAACAACCGCAGCCGCCTCACCCACCAGGGCGCCCGCTGCCACCACCTCCTAGTCATCAGTAGCGGCGCCGGGTTCACACCTAGTGGCACCGCAACACCCGGCTCCCCACGCCTGCAACAGCACCGGGCGCATGCGTGGTTCACTCCTGCCATCACCCTCTGATGCATTTGTATAAGGCATGTGTGCTTGTGACTGCACCGCAGGCCTATCACCACAACAAACGATCCCCATCTCTGCGGCTTGCAGTGTGGACACCACTCTCTGTGCGTGGCCATGCACTGTATGGCTTTTTCCCAATGCTGCGACACGCCGCACCACCACCGCCACCACCTTGCAGACACCAATGCCCTCTGTTGAAGCGCTGTTTGGCTCGAATGCCGGTGAATTGCAACAGCTTTGGCAAATCTTCACATTTGGGCAAATGCATGGTGCCCTTCAATGAGATCGCCGCCCCCAAGCTCCCTTTTGATTGGAGCGGGCACGTGTGGCGGCGTGGGGGTCTTCAGGCCTTGAGAACGGCGCACCCTTATCGCCCCGTGGCGATGGAGCCCAGTACGGGTGGCCTGCCAATTTGCCGCAGGCTGTGGCACGCCCCACGTCTCCTACGCATGCGTCGGCAAGCGCAGATCAATGACGTGGCGAGTGCCGTCTGGCGCTCCTCACGTGTGGTCTGCAATCCAGCCCACGCCTTTGTAGCGTCGGGGAGCGCGGGTGCCGCGAGGCGCCACGCGCACCCCACTTTTGGTAGCAAGCTGACACATAGGTGGGCTGCATGCGGCTCGTGCCCGGGTTGATGCAATTTCGGATAATTTGTTCGCAGTGTATTTGCCTAACCCCCTTGGGCTGATTAGTCATTGCATCCTTGCCCTTGCTTTTCACGGATGTCTGTTTGCATGGTGCACACCCTGCTTGATGCCGCCTCGCGCTGCCCGGTGCGCAAGCTGCCGGCAACTCCAGCCACAGGGCTCGCTGGGCCTCTGAAGGCGAGCTTAGCGGCACAACCATTCACGCGCCCAGCGGCGCGCGCATCCTTTGCATAGACCCAATCTTGCAGCAAGTGGCATGCAGCGCGGCCCTAAGCTGCGCATGTGTAAATGCAGCATGTCACGTCCACTCACTGCCGGTCATGTTGTGCTGCAGCGCTCCCACTGGAGGTGACGCAGTCAGTGAGGGAATCAGATGGAGGCAGAGACGCCTGCGCGCACAACCGTTGAAGAGGCCCCGTAACAGGCAGTATCGGAGAGCAAGCAGCAGCGCAGCAGCGCCGGCATCACGGCTGCGCAGCCTGCTCCGCTGGGCATGCCCCGGCTAGGTCGGATGCAACCGCCTCCCACGTCGCCCCCTGCAGCCGCTGCCTCACCGCCAGCACCGCCCGCCCCGCCGCCGCCCGCGCACGCGCCCGCACGCCCGGCAGCCGCGCGGCGGCCAGCAGGCCGGAGGCGACGCCGTCGGCGGAGGGCGCCCAGGCAGGCAGCGTGCACAGCGCGGGCAGCGTGTGCGCCAGGCCTTCCAGCGCGGCGCTGACATCGCAGCCATCCCCCTCCCTGCTGCTGCTGCTGCTGCTGCTGCTGCTGCTGCTGCTGCTGCTGTCGCTGCAAAACAGCGCTGCATCCACCACCAGCACGGCGCCGCCACCGCTGCCGCCGCCGCCGCCACCGTCGGCGGCACCGCCTGCGTGCCACGCCGCCACCATCGCCGCCGCCAGGCCGAGCGCGCCGCCCGGCGCGGCGGCCAGGCGCGCCGCGTGGAGCGCCTCCTGCAGCAGCTGCGCGCGCGCGGCCTGCGGCGCCCGGCACGATGCGGAGGCGACCAGCGGCGCGAGCGCAGCCAGCGCACCCTGCTCATGCGCGCCCGCCGGGCTGGGTGGGCATGGTGGGCTGCCGTCACCGTTGATGATGAGGGCGCGGCAGGGCGTGAGCTCCCGCCAGCTCAGCAGTCCGTTGAGCACCAGCAGGCAGCGCAGCTGCGCCCGCAGCAGCTGCGCCCGGCTGGGCGTGCTGCCGTTGGCGGCGCCGCCAGCCGGCGCGTCCACCGCTGCTAACGCGGCCGCCTGCTCCTGCTTCAGCCGACGCAGGCACCGCAGCGCCGCGCGCCACACGTGCCACTCGCCACGACTCAGGCCCGGCCCGAGCGCCTCCTCTGCGGTGCGGGCACCACTCCCGTCCACGGCGCCGCTGCTGTCACTGGGGCTGCCCGTGCTGCTGGTGGCAGCCTGCGCCTGCTCCTGGGGTCCCCGGCCGCTGCCCTCTGCCGAAGCCGTCGCCGCGGCCTCCCCCAGGAGCAGCAGGACCTGCCCCGGCTGCAGCGGCGGCAGCAGCGGCAGGCGGTCGGCCAGAGCCGCCGCCGCGGACAGCAGCGGCTGCACGACGCCCTGTGAGAGGGGCGGGGGCATGGGCGGGGGTAGGGGCCTTGGCGCAAGCATTGTGTACCGAGATAGGCCCACACCAGACCCACGAGCACAATTTGCTGGTGAGCAAGCGCCTTTCCAAGGTGGTTGATTGGCCTAAGCCAACCCCTCAGCACCCTGCACCACATCACAGCGAGGCTGCCCAGTAACGTCCGCCCACCCTGCCTTCGGCCCCCCTCCACACACCCCCGCTCCCCCCCACCCGCCCACCTTTGATGAGACCGAGGCGTCCCTGTCAGCCAGGCACCTGCACAGCTCCTGCAGCCCCTCCCACGCGGCCACCCCCAGCGCAGCAGCCTCGTCCGCGTCATCCCCGACGCCACGACCGCCGCCGATGACGCCGTCCGCGGCAGCGCTGGGCCGGCCCTGCGGCACCATGCCAGGCAGCCCTTGCAACAGCGGCGCCGCGCGGTTGCCCGGCAGGCAGCGCACCACGTCTGGCAGCCGCCGCAGCAGCAGCGCGCGGCAGCTGGCGGGCAGCTGGGCGAACGCGGCCGGCGCGAGCGCCGCATCGAGCGCCGGCGACAGCCCCAGCTGCGCGGCGCGCTGGGAGTGGCGCAGTATGAGGTCCAGCGCGGCCGCCCTCAGGTCGTCTGAGGCGCCCCGCTGCCATGGCGACAGCGCCCCCTGGGCCGCCGCGGCAGCTGGCCGCAGCAGCCGCCGGCAGAGCGCCTCCCAGCCGACCGCCGGCAGGCG
>NW_014010701.1:0-7713 GCF_000611645.1 Monoraphidium neglectum
GCGACGCGGAGGCCGACGCGGGGACCAAGCTGCGGCTGCAGTGCGTCTCGTTGATCAGCTGCATGCTGACCGTCAAACCCATTGAGCTGCGGGCCCAAGTGTCCCACGAGGTCGCGGGCGTGCCCGGGGCGCTGGCCGGGCTTGTGAGGCTTCTGGCCGACCCCAACCCTACAACCGCCGGCGACGCGGCGCAGACGCTGCGCCTGATCGCCTTCTTGACCCCGGCGGCGCGCGGCGCCATCATGCGCCTGCCCGTCGCCGCGGCGCTTGTGAGCCTGCTGCGCCGTCACACCGGCCGCGAGGAGGAGCAGGATACCGCAAGGCACAGCGCAATAATGCTTGCGTCACTGGTTGCGCGGCTGGGCGAGCCCCGCCCGACGAACCTCTTCACCAACACCTCTGTCGAGTTCGCCAGGCTCATGGCGGCGGCCCCTGGCGCCATGTCGATGGTCGCCCAGGAGTTGGCAGAGTGCGACGTCTCGCCGGCGGCAGAGCTCCACTCGCTGGTGCACGCCATCTCCGCCTCAACCCTCGTCGGCCAGATCGTATTGGCGGCCAGCTCGCCCCGCGACGACCCTCAGATGCTGCTCCAAATCGTCGCCGGCACGCCGGCCCTGCTGCCCGCCGCCGCCCAGGCGCTTCAGCGCATGCTGGACGGCCCCTGCGACCTCAGGCCCTGGTTTGCAGGCCGGGACCTGTCGAGCACGGCGGCCGACCTCGGCAAGGCATGCGTAGCGCTCGCGCTGGCCACATCGAGGCTGCTGATTTACAGCGAGGCTCAATCACGGGGCGCCGTCGAGGCCGTGCGAGCGGCGGTGCCCGAGCTGGTGCCGTCGCTGCGGCGCGCCGCACGGCGGGCGAGGGCGGCGAATGTGGGGCGCGCCGGCGAGGCGCGAGACTTCTTCTTGCATCGTGTGGAGGGCGTGCTGAGCCTGTTGGAGGCTGACCACCAGGCAGAGGCGTAACCGCCATCTGAGCCGCAGGCGGCGCGAGCCCGAGCGCCGGCGCGCGCCGGCCGCGCCTCTGCGGCTGCCTCGACCTCGGCGCGCGCCTTGCAGCCGCGCTGCGGGGTTTGCGGCAGGACCGCCGCCGACGGCGCGCGGCTTCGGCTGTGCAGCGGGTGCCACGCGGCACGCTTCTGCTCCGACGCCTGCTACAAGGCGGCGTGGAGGGCGGGCCACCGGCGTGATTGCAAGGCGATGGCGGCGGCAGCTCGTGGGGGGCCGGGCGCGCCAGCAAAGTAGGGACCAGCTTTGGCGCGGAGACGGCGTGGCTGGGGCCCAGATAGATTGGTTTTCCGGCTGCTGTTGATTTGCTGACAGTTGGCCTCTGCAGGGTTTCCGGGCTGTTGGCAGCAGCCAGCCATCAACGCATGGTCCTGGGTGCATGTGCCAAGACCGCGGCTGCCCATGAACCTTTTGATCAAACCCCGGTCAGGTTTGTGTAGTCTGGCGGTTTGCGAGCAAAGTACGAGCGGGTCAAGGTTGGTTGCTGCGAGGCGTGCCACTGTGGGTGCTGGTGTCTGCGCACATCCTGTGGTGTTACACAAGCTTGAGTAGGAGATCGGCCGCTGTGCCTCCAGGTGACACTCCAGGGTGTCAACAGCCTGGTTGTCAACCCACACACATGCACCCTGGAATTCCAGGAGCCAACAAAAAGCCTGTGCTATACATAAATGCAACCGAACAAATGTGTGCCATGCACTGTTGGCAGCACAGGCACAAACATGTCGACAGGCCAAAGCAGGTCGAAGCTGCTGAGCAGCTGCGAACAATAAACAATGCAGTCACGTCAGCTGGGGGCAGCAGACTACAGGCTCTCATCACCCACCGCCGCCGGTCCCGCCCGATCCTCCCTGCAGCCAACCCAGCGACTGCAGGGCCCCCTCCAGCCTCTCGCGGCACGCCTGCCGCACAGCCGCCCGCCCGCCGTCTTCCCTGCCGCCGCCGCCGCCGCCCTGTGGCAGCCGCAGCGCCCGCCAGGCCACGTGTCCGTCCGGCCGCACCAGCACCACGGGGGAGCACGCGTTGTTCTGCAGCCGCCGCCAGGCGCCTCCAGAATCCACCGCTCTGACGACCCCTCCACCCCTGCCGCTGCCGCCGCTGCTGCCGTCGCTGCTGCCGCCACCGCCCGTGCCGCCGCGCGCATCAGAGGTCACGATCTTGACGACCGCCAGCGGCCACCCCTCCGCTCGCAGCTGCTCGGCAGCTTCCGCCCACGGGTTGCGCCCATCCCCGCCGTCGGCGTCGTCGGCGCCGTCACCACTGCTGCTGCTGCTGCTTGTGCCGTTGGCGGGCTCATGGGACGAAAACAGTGTCATGTGGAGTCCGCCGAGCTCAATTAGATCCAGAGTGGACACCTGGAGGGCAGGCAATAAAGTAATGGGAGCATTGCAGTGAGGTGCATTGCAGTTTTGGGGCCTCATTTTAGGCAGGGAGGTCCTCTCGGGGTCGCGACAACAGGCCCACAGTCGGCAGCAGAGATTGCATGACAAGGGGGCTTGACTGGGCCGGGTAAATGGGAGAAAGGGCGCCCCGGCTCCCAAGCACCCAGCAGCAGCAGCGCACCCCGCTGCACCATTCCAGTCTCCCGCTCACCCTTTCCCCGGTCCGCGCCAGCTCCAGCCAGACGTGAGGCAGCCTGTACCCCGGCGCGCTGCTAGGCACGAACGCCGCGCCCCTCCCGCCGCCCGCGCCCGCGGCCGCCGCCGCTGAGGGCGGGGACGCCGACACTTCAGCTTCCGCGTCTTCCTCCAGCACCGCGGCCCCCGAGCCCGGGGTGTACCTGAAGCCCAGATCTTCCCGGGGGAACTGCAGCCGCAGCGACTCCCCGGATTCCAGGATCTGGCGGATCGCGCGGCGCCGCAGCGGCAGGGCGGCGGCGGCGAGGCTGCGGCCCGCGGCGAGGCCAGTCTCAAGGAGCTGCTTCTGTAGGAAGGCCGGCAGCGGGGCTGCGGGGGCGGTATTTGGGGGGGCCATGGTCGCGTTGAGGGGTGCAAGTGTGGGGGAATTTCGGACGGGGTTCCCTGCTGAGCTGAATGTGGGATTGTCGAAGTGAGGGACAAATGACGTCAAGGGTGAATGGGCCGTGACCGCGTGCATGGAGACCTTCATGACCTTGAGGATGCTTGCCCCGCCTTCTTGCTGCGCCGCGCAAGGCAAGAGCCTCCCACGCCTGCGCACTCCCACCCGCCCAGCCCAGCCCGAGCTGCGAAAGCTAAAACCTCAGAACCCACCCGCCACAGACGCGCTGCTGAGCGCCGCCGCCGCGGCGGGGTGCAGCCCCAGCGCCTCCGGCACCCGCGTAGCTTCGCGCCAGTTGGCGACGCTCAGCGCCGTGTTGGCGAGCGCCACGGGGCGGCGCTCCGCCTGGTATGACTCGAGCAGGCTGGGGGCGGCCAGCCCCTTGATCACGGCCGCCAGCTTCCAAGCAAGGTTGTGGGCGTCCTGGCGGTAGGTGGGTGCATGGCGTGCTGGGTGACGGGCTGAGTGACACACTGGGTGAAATAATGGGTGACACACTTGACAGCTGATGCACCGTGGAGGGGAGGCGCCGTGGAGGTGGCCTAGAGGGGAGGTAACGCACTGGGTGCAGCGGTGCTGCAGAGAAGGCGCTGGCAGGGGGTGACCAGGCCCGCACCACAGGAGCAGCACTGAGGCACCGTGACACGCCAACACAGACGCCCTTACAGCCCCAAGGTGTTGATCGGGATTCTTCATCAGGGGCGCCGCATGGCGACCGCAGCGCGCAGCTTCGGCGCTGCGCAGGCGCCCGGCGGCGGGAAGCTAGGCCTGCCGGTCCGCACCCAACCGACACCCACCGCGCCCCACACCGCGCAACACCTCGGAAACCGCGACACGCGTCAGGACCCCAACACCAAGCTGCACACCAGGTCAAATGACACTAGGACATCCCGCCCACCTGGATCCCGGTGTTCATGCCGAAGCCGCCAGCTGGCGGGAACCTGTGGGCCGCGTCCCCCGCCAGCAGCACGCGCCCGCCGGACGCCGCGAAGCTCCTCGCCACCTGCGCGCTCATCGTCCAAGGGCGGACCTCCAGGATCTCGAATTGGGGGTCCGAGGTTAGCCACGACGGCTCGGTGGGCCCGCCGCCGGCGCTGGCGTTGGGGGCTCCAGCTTCGGCGGCGGCGGCGGCATCAAAGCCGGGGCCGGCGGCGGCGGAGAGCTGGGCGGCACAGACTTCCTTTGTGAAGTCCTTGGGTTTCTAAGGGGGTTTTTTGCGTGTGCGGTGTGTGGATGTGGATGTGGATGTGGATGTGCGTGTGTGTGTGCGTGTGTGTGTGTGTTCGCGGGGGGGGGAGAGTGGACTCGCTTCGGTGGCGATGCCGCCGCTGCCCCGCGTCCCCCTGCAAAGCGAGCGTGCCCCGCCCCGATCGACTGACTCCGCACACCGCTGCGGACGACCCCGGCCGAGCGAGCCGACACCTCGCACGACAAACGCCCCCTCCAGCCTTGGAATCGTGTGCGGCCCGCAGAGCCCAAAGCTCAAAGCATGCATTGAGCAACCACAACAAGGGATCGAACCTGCAGGGGCGGGAAGAAGGGGATTTGGGCGACAAACTCTCCCGTCCTGAAGTCGTGCGCCACGATGACACTGACCACCTGGCCAAAGAGGGGTGACAGGAGGGTGAGTGGTGGTGGTGGTGGTGGTCGTGTGTATGTAAACGTTGTTTGTGTGTGAAGGGTGTGTGTGTGTGTGTGTATGTGCTTTTCTCGTGTGGATGGGGCGCGGGGCTAGGGTCGGATTGCTTTGCTGCTGAGTGAGGGCACGTTGCTCAGGGAAACGGGCAATTTTGCGGTGAGGCTGCTCCCGCTCGCGGCCCCATGCATGCAATTGGGCAGCAGGCTGCTGTTGGGCCCTCTGAAGGCCCTCGCCTGAAAGAGTGTGCAGCCTCTCCGCCCGTCCCCCATCCCCCTGTGTTGCCTGGACCCACCTCTCTGTTGAATACAAAGTAGAGCATCCCCGGCCGCCGGCCGGGGCCCGCGAGCAGCTGCTGGGCCAGGCGAGGGCTCCTAAAATGAACATTAATCAGCTGCTGCATGGCGGCGGCGCCCTCCATTGGTATCTCGTGCATCCGCCTGCCGCGCGGCCGGCGAGCCGGTGTCTCTCACGCAGGGCAGCGGGTCGTCTGATACACTCACATGTGTGGACAAGCCGCAGGCCACGTGCGAAACAAAGGGTTTCAAAGCGCATTCCAGATGCAACACGAATGCAAAGGCGGCCCTGTCTCTCTGGCTGGGTTGCTGACATGCGCCGACCCCGCCCCCATCAAAAGTGGGTCCGCGGAGAATAGCACCCCTCACCTGATGCCGCTGTTGGCGCCGTCAGCCGCCACCACGAACTCCGCTCTGATGCTCTCCACGCCGACGTGCCCCTCCGTATTCTTGACAGTCAACACCAGCCCCGGCCCCCTGCCGCCACCGCTGCCGCCGCCGATGCTGCTGCTGCTGCTGCCAAGCGTCGCCGGCGCGGCCGGGCTGGCCTCGATTGGCTGGATCGCCACCGCCTTCCTATTCCAGAGGACGCCGCTTGGGACGGCCTTTGAGTAGCCCGCTTGATTGGCGCGCTCCAGCAGCAGCGGCAGCAGTCGGTTCTGAGACAGGTGAGTTACGGGCTCCGGCGAGACGCCCTCCAGGTAAGGCTGCGCCTGGCCTGGTTGGCGAGCCGGCCGGGACGAGGCGCGTGCGGCGAGCAGACAGGGTGGATTAAAGGATTACTATATGGTAGTGTTTTCTGGGAAATCCTGGGGAATGGCCAAGGGACGGCTGCATGCACGGCCCGCAACGCACCCCTGGCAGGCATCTGCCCGGCGATGCATCGCTTCCAAGCGAGCTGGGCGGCTCGAGATCCGCAGGGAGGGGCTGCTGACAGGGGACGCTGGGCCCTCGCCCCTCGCGCGCCGGCCGGCCCGTTCCCTCCCATTCGCAACACAGCGGCTGCGGCAGGGCCGACCGGCCCCCCTCAAGGCCCCTCCCCGTTGCCTCGTTCAAGAAAGACAGCGGGGGCTCGAGCTTCACCTGGGAAGTGGTCAACCTCTCCTAGAACGTGCCCCGTCATGGACTGGCAGTAGACGAAGCTCCGCCAGTGGTCCAGCGGCGGCGATGCGGCCGACACCGCTGCGCTGACGCCGCCGAGGTGCCGCAGGACCTGTCGCCAGGGGGTGGTATGGGATGGGCGGGGTGTGGGGGGTGAGAGGGATGGTGGTGTGATGGGATGGGCGGGCCGGGGAGCTGGGAGAGCAAAGGCGTGTAGGGGGCGGCCGCATGGGGGCGAGCGCCGCTGCTTGCACGCGGGCGTCGCATGCGGCTGCATGGCGTCAGCTGGATCAGGCATGAGCTGCCTGGTCTTCACGCACGCCGCGACCTGTCGCATGTGCGGCCTGTGCTGCGCCTGCATGCTTGCGCGCACCTCCATGGTGCGGTGGTTGATGAAGTGCGCTTGAGGGTGCTGGGTTGGGCCCGCGGCGCCATCCAGCACGACGTGCCGCACACCTGCCAAACACGCCGTTGCGCTGCACCTAGGTACGCGTGCGTGCACATTCCATTGCGATGTAACCAACTGGCTGCAGCCTGACAATGCAAGTCTGCGCTGTTCAGATAAAGCAGTTGCGACGATTGCGGCGCGCCACGCGCACTGACTCACCGAACGCCGACAGCAGGCAAGACAGCACAAGGCCGGTGGGGCCGGCGCCCACAATGGCGACCGGTACATCATTTTGCTTGATGCCTGCTGCATATCGGCGCACTAAAGAGGCTGCGGCCGTGCGCAACATGTAGGATCCGCTACCAAGATCGTTGGTCAAGGACCCTCCCCGAACAATAGACTTGAGAAACATGTTATTAGCCAATTTCATTTACAACGCGACTGCATGCCGCGACACCACGCATGTGATCTCAAAGTCAGGCACAACATCGGGGGACCATGCAATATATGTATAATACTCAATAGTAGCCTCGCAATTGCTGAAGGCGAAGGGCGGCATAAGGGTGCAGTGGCCTGTCACCTACTGGTAGCGCCATGGTCTGCAGTACTGTAGTGCAGGGATCACACATTCGTGCTGCAGGGACACACTGCTAAAGGGGATCACAATACCTACTCCAACACATGCAAAGGCAACAGCGCAGCACAACGCACTTGACACAGAACTGTAGAACGCACGCGCGCGCGTGTCATGTGCACGCACGCGCGCGCACACATGCACATGCGCGCGCGCGCACACACACACTCACACACACACACACACACACACACACACACACACACACACACACACACACACACAGTGGCTCCCCATGCAGCTGGTTGATTACACATTGGCATCTATGGCTCTAGATACAGCCGAGGACGCAAGCACTTTGCAGGCACAGTGATCACCGCCCTCCCCCATCACACATCACAAACTCGCCTCGGCCAAGCATCATGCGAGCCAGAGAGTGCACAGATCCAGAGAGCCTGCCAGAGAGCCTGCCCGATGACCCAACCAACACAGGCCAGGCGGCAGTCAAGACGCGCAGCGTCACGCCCGGTGCTGCCAGCTGCTCATCACTTTATAACAAATAACTTTGCGATTGTGCTTTTACTTGAGTCTATCTATCGCTCTCCGCGGTTTGCGGGGGCCTTGACCTTGAAGATCCGGACTGGGGGTGGGTGTGACAGGGTGCGGGCGGGCGGAGAGCAGCAGGGATGGGGAGG
>NW_014010700.1:0-7712 GCF_000611645.1 Monoraphidium neglectum
CACACACACACACACATACACATGTAGGCGCGCACATTTGTGTCTCCCGCACCTGAACACGCCTTTCTTCATCTCTCCTGCGTACTCAGTGCCCAGGATGACCATCTCCCTGTGCTTCAGGCTGATGGCCACGCTGGTGGATGACGTCATGTAGTTGGCGTAGCGGTTGGCTGGGAACGCTCCTGGGGTGGGGCAGCGACATGGGCGGCGGGCGGCAAGAGCGCGGGTGAGGGGAACCGATGCAAAATGCGTGAGCAACGACAGCCGGGGGCGTGGTAACCTGGGAGCGTTGGCACCACCGAGGGGTGCTGATGATGCCGCCAGAGAGGAAGCTAGCAATATGGCAGCAGAAGCGCATCTCGCAGCACCCACCCGCACACCAACGCCTCCCGAACATTCAGCACTGCATCCCTCACTCACAGACCCGCTCGCCCTAGCTTCAGCCCCTCAAGGACTTTTCGGGTCGGGGGGAAGCGGCAGCCGTCGCTGCGCACCCGCGTTGAAGATGACGAACTCGGGCTCCCCAAAGTCGTCCAGCTCGGCGGGGGTGGGCCTTATGAGCATGTTGGACATGAACAGCGCGTGGTAGGCCCTCTCAGTGATGACGCGCACCTTGATGCGCGAGCCGGCGTGCCAGTTGGCGTAGCCGTCAAACACAAAGACGTGCGGCAGCGAGTTGAGGTAGCCCAGGGCGGTCTCGCGGTTGAGCATGAACGACCTGGGGTGGGGGGGGAGCAAGGGGGCAAGGGGATGGGGTTGGGCGAGCCTGGAAGGGGACCAGCCGGGGATGGGGCCGCCGGCGCTGCTTTTCGCTTGCTAACGAGCGAGCCCTGCCGCAAGAATTGGTCTGTCATGATGCCTGCCACCCATGTGACTGCGCTCGCACGCGCCCACGCATGCGCGCACGTGCGCGCGCGCACACACACGCACACACGCACACACACCCAACCACACACACAAATGCGCGTGCACGCACACAAACACACGAATGCGTACACACACACATACACCAACACACACAGAAGTCAACCCACCTCTCGTCCATCTCAAAGTTGGGGGACCCGCTGCCCTGGGCCGCCCACCACACGTCCTTCTCGGTGCCCGGCTCCCGGACCACACGCTTGTCGCGGGGGGAGCGGCCCGTTTTGGCGCCTGCGCAGGGGACGCACGTGAGGCTGCTGCGTCAGCCGGTCAAGATGCTGGCAAGTGACGCGAGGTTTTGGGGCAGGGGCCGGCGTGCGCGTGGATTTGCGGCTGTGCGGCTGGCTGCAGCTGGGGCCTGGGGGATGTGCGTTTTGAGGGGGCCAGCGGCTGGCTGGCCTGCGGGCGACACGATGGCTGGAGGGCCCAGCGGCTCCAGGAGAGGGGCAGACGGCGCACTGGCGGGCCAGCCGAGAGCCAGGGTCGTGGGTGCGGCTGACATGGCGTCCGCATCAGCGGCACAGTTTGATGGTTAGGGTGGGCACTGCCTGCCCCTAGCCCTGGCCCCCAGCCCTGGTCCCCAGCCCTGCCCCCCCTAGCCCGCGCACCAGACACGGTGGCAAGCGCGCCAGTGGAGGTGATGAGAGTGCCTGGCTCGTGCTTGAGCGCCTGCAGGGGCGCACAAATTGCAGGGGGGTCGAAACTGCCACGTCCCTTGTTGAGGCCTCCGGACTAGGCAGTTTGGGTGGCCGAGGTGCGCCACACGAATTCCCCCCAAGCAGCCCTCGGCCTCTCACCAGCTCATACAGTGCAGGCGCAGCCAGGTTGCGGTACACGCGCCGCGGGGAGAGGCCCGGGATGTGCATCTGTGGGGTTTGTGGGGGCCAGGGGGGGCGTTGTCAGCGTGGCCACAACAGCAAGGTGGGATGACCTGGCGGCATGGCGGGACAGTGCTGCTGCCCACCTGGAAGTCGACCGCAGCAGAGGTTTCGACGTTCATCATGGTTGGGGTTCGGAAAGAAAGTGTAGGGAAGAGCCTGTGCAAAGCAAGGCCCAATACGAGCGAAGCGCGCGAGTTTGCCGCTGATTGTGCAAGGCCATGTGTAAGCTGTGAGGGGATTGAACGGTGGTAAAAGCTGCTGGTGTATATATGGCGGGACGGACCGGGCACCGAAGCGTCGTTGCGGTTCGTTCTTGCTGTGTCAGCTGAGCTGGGCGAGACGGTTTGAGGAATGGCGAGTCATACAACGTTCAGTTAGACTTACCCGCTACAATTCACGCCGCATCACACGCAGGCCGTGTTGCAACGAGACCATGACAGCTGGGGCGGCGGGAACATGGTGAGCGAGCTCAGCTGAGCTCGAGCTCGAAGGGCTACCCTATCAAAGCGCCTTGCCGAGCCCCACATTGCTTTGGCCCCAACCCCCCTGCCGAACCACAAATTATTGATTGGGCGGCTGCATATTGACATGGCAGCGCCAGGCAACATGCGGCGTGGGGGCTTCCGGACAGCCAGCTGGAGGGCCAACGCCAGGCGGCGTGCCGGATCCATGAGGTGCCTGGTTTTTGAGGTACGGGGTGGGCGTGCAGCAACACTCCCATTCGCAGGGCACAGCTGTTTTTGAAGCAGCGAGCCAGTGCGAGGCGCGTGCACTTTGCGGGTGAGTACGCTGCAAGCATGCGGTGCGAGACAGCACGAAGCCGCCCTTGCACAGAGCGCTCCGTCAGCGGCACCCATGAAGAGCCCGACCTGCCGTGCAAACCACAGGGAGGGCAGGGCGGGGAGTGGCACGATGTTGTAGCTGGCAGTGCAGGTAGCTTTTTGGGACTGGGAGCCGTGCCACAGCCATATGCAGGCGATAGCCATCCATCCAGTGTGTGGTGAACCTGCTGCATGGCAGCCAGCGGTGGAGGACGCCTGCCTCCACCGCCTTGCTATTCCCGGCTGCTCCTGCATCGCAGCTTGGATGGCGAGTTGCGCGGGTGAGCGCTCTGCCCATCAGCACACGTGCTGCGGTAGATTGCGTGGCCTAATGCTGGCGGTCCAACGACCTTGACCGGCCTTGGGTGCCCAATACCATTGTCTGGGCCAACCACACTCATGATGTCTTGGTGATAACACCCATCCTGTTAATCATATGGGGGAATGAGAAACGATTGAGGGCTTTGCTGTACAGAATTCAAGATGGCCGTGAGGTCCACCTGTTCTCAGCTCGCCCTACTGCGACTGTACGTTTGCTTTAAATCCATCCGTATATCTTGACAATTGCACGGAGCCTTTGTAGGCCTGCCCCGGAGAACGCCCTGGCACCGTCGGTTCAAGGCAGCTTGTCGCTCGGTGCGGTCCCTGCTGCAGCAAGTATGAGCTTGGCATAGTACTACATCAATTCTAAGCGGTCGGTGTGGCCAGTAACTCAGCTGGTCCGCTGAACAAAAGCAACAGTGATATAAACGCACTCGTGGTGTCCCCAGCACCCGTCTGCCAGCATGCAGCGACAGGACGGTAGCTCGCCCATACCACCGAGGCACCGGCAGGAAGCGGCCATGCCCGACAGTGGGGAAGCGGAGCCCCTGGTTCCCAAGCAGTCGACGGTCACTATTATGGAGAAAACACCCGAAGCAGTCCAGCAAAACGATCCCACGCTGCCGCTGTGGGTCGTCATATGTGAGCCTGGGCCACGCGTGCGGCAAGCGGCCGGCGCGCCGCAGTGAGCGCATGCTGCAGTCCTGTTGCGATGCGGGCCTCACTCGCTCTTGAGGATGTTTAACAAGGTCACCCACGGCATGCTGCACTTCACCGCATGACCTCGCCCCAAACTTCCCCGCACATGTTCCTTGTACCGCCGCCGCGAAACCCAGTGTACTACACGCTTGCCTCGGGCACCCTGTTGGTGATCAACAAGGTGGCCATCGTCGCGCTGCCCGCGCCGTCCTTCGTGCTGCTCCTGCAGCTGCTCGCGTCCGCCGGCGCGGTGCTCGCCGCACACGGGGTCGGCGCCGTCACCATAACGCCGGCGACGTCGCGGCAGCTGCTGCACTTCCTGCCCGTCACGATCGGCTTCCTCGGGACCATCTACGCCAACATCAAGGTCCTGCAGCACAGCAACGTCGACACCTTTATCACGTTCCGCAGCTCGACGCCGCTTGTGCTCGCGTTCTGTGACTGGGCGTTCCTTGGGCGGCAGCTGCCCTGCGGGCGCTCCTGGTCGTCGCTCGGGCTGCTGCTCTTGTCGAGCGCGGGCTACGCGTACTTTGACAAGGGATTTGTCATGGATGCCTACCTGTGGCTCTTCATCTGGTACGTCTTCTTCACGTTTGAGGGCGTCTGGGTCAAGCACATGGTGAGCGGGCGCCCAGCACCGCGCAACACGTCTATGGTGCCGCAGCGCGGCACTGGAAGCGAGCGCGCTGTGCGTTGGAGTGGGCTGCATGCTGCTGCGTGGGCAGCGGGCAGCACATGAACGTACTCAAGTGGGTGGGGGGGGTCAGCAGCTCGTGTCAGGTAGCAGGCGCGTCTGCGGCACCACCATAACTCCTTGGCGATGCGCCCACGGGTTGTTTTCCCTCGCGCAGTGCGACACTGTGCCAATGGGCAACTGGGCAAGGGTTTATTATGGTGAGCGGGGGGTGTTGCGCACGCACCCAGGGACGGGCTGCAGACGGCGGGCCAGGTGGGGCCAGATGCAGGCCTGCATCCGCAATCTGCAACCGCGGCCATGTGAGCGACGAAGCGCATGCTCTCCTTCCACTCGATGTGCACGCTTATGACACATGCGCGCGCACGCACATGCACATACACACACACACACACACACACAAGCCCACAAGCAAACCAACTGTCTCGTGCTCCGCCCTCCCCCCCCCCCGGAATCCCAGCCAACCTGATGAGCGCGCCGTTCCTGGCGGTGGTGCTGTTCTTCGACACGAGCGAACAGGACCTCCTTGCTGAAACAGAATGGACGTTCAACATCATCGCCCCCATCGCGCTCAGCTGCGCGGTGGGCGTCGCGATGAGCCACGCGAGCTACCTGCTGCGCTCCCACGCGGCGGCGACGACGGCGGCCGTGGTCGGCATCGTGTGCAAGCTGCTGTCGGTGACGCTGAACCTTGTGATCTGGTGCGGGGGCGGGGGCAGGGGCGGCCAGGCGCGGCAGCCTGTGCGCGCGCCAGGCAGGCTTTGCTACGCTGCAGGGACGTGCCCATGGGCGACCATGCTTCCAGGAGGGTTCCCTCTGGGCCAGCGCATTGAAAGGGAGGCGCAGCAAACCCCCGGCCGCACTGGGCTGCAGACGTTCGCGACTCGGCCCTGCGCTCACGCGATGTGGGACGCCTGCGCGGCCTCCGTATGCAGGGACAAGCACGCGGGCCCTGTCCAGCTGGGCTTCCTACTCATGGGCATTTTCGCGGCCTCCATCTACAGGCGAGTCCAGCGGGGGCTGCAAGCCCTGCGGTTCGCTCGCGGCGCCGCTTTGACCCTTCCTGGAGCCCATCGGCTCGCACGCTTTGGCATCGGCCTCACCCAGCTGCATGGGAGCCGCTTGGCTTGCCTCGCGCCGGCACAGGCCCCGCCCACCGCTGCCACCCACGCCTTGCTTCGCGCCCGCTGCATGCAGGCAAGCGCCGCTGCGGCAGCCGCCAAAGGTTTCGGACTATGGAGGGGTGGTGGCTGCCAAGGAGGCAGCTGCATCATAGAAGCGGGTGCTGCGGGGGGGGGGGGGCTGCACCTTAGGCACACAGTTGCGGTTGAATTAATATACTATTCTTCTACTATTGACACCCCAATCCATACAACGCCAAAAACTGCTTGTGTTCTTGTGTGAGAAGTAGGCAGTTCCTGCGCGTCATGCCCTCTTTTTCTGTCTGTGCCATTCCTTGCCTGGTGGGCATGTTGAACTTAGGGTCTATTAAGCACCACTCGTTCGCGGTCCTGAGGCAGCTGCATTACAGCAAGCACCAGGCACTGGGGGCGCCGGCAGGCATGTAACAAGGGGAAGCAGCCGTGACAAAATGCCGCCACCTCAGCGTGATGACGGCCACAAGAGGCATCAGCCTGACTTCTGCCCAGGCGAGCCCAATAATGAGCAAACCCATGCGTTGGATGGCGAAGCAAGTGCGCCTGGCTGGATGATGCAACGATGCGATTTGAGGGAGTGCTCGGGGTACCGCCGTCTGCCTTCGGTCAAGATGGTCTGCCGCATCACCCGGCGACAAAGGCCACCTTGCTGTTGCGGTGAGCCTTGCTGTTCGCCTCCAAGGCCTCGCGCCACCTTGATAGCGGGAACGGCTGGAGCCTATGTGGGGGTGGGGGAGCGGCGGAGGGCAGTCACAGCACCGAGGAGCACGTCATCAAGAGACGCGCTCGTGTTGTGTAGGGCTAGCGCACACCCTGTGAACACACATCATGACCCAGCAAAACACCACGCAGCTGCGCCTGCTCCCTGCCCTGAAACGCTCCCCACCTCAAGCAAAGTCCCACAGCTGCAACGCACACGCGCCTGCACACACACACACACACGCACGCACACACACATACCTGACCCGCACACACACGCGCGTGCGCGCCAGTAAGCGACAGTCTCTTTCCATCTCTTGTCCTGACGCTCTAATATCTGACATACAATCCAAATACAAACGTATGCACATAGGACAACACACACACACACACACATATGCAAAGACACACACACATACACACACATGCACGCGAGCGCACGCACGCACGCACGCGCGCACGCACGCACGCACACACACACACACACACACACAAAAGCGCGATCCAGCGCCCCACCTGGGCGCCGTCAGCGCCCCCTCTTGATACAGCCCCGCCACCCTGTCCAGCAGCTCCGCCCGCCCCCCCGGCTCCGCCCTGGCCGCCCAGCCGCCGCTCAGCCAGAAGCCCCTGAACGCCAGGTCCTTGAAGAGCAGCAGCCCCGTGGGCAGCGGGACGGGCTGCATGGACATGGCGCCGTACGTCACCAGGGTGGCACTCGGCCTGGACGGCCGCTCGGAAAGGGTGTGGGTGCGTGTGTATTGCGGCAGGGCATGTCGGTGTGGGTGCCCGCCAAGGCACACGGGGCGGGGCGCCGGCCCAGCTGGCAGGCGGGCGCCGCACGGGCCTTCGTCGCGCGCGGGCGAGGCTAGGCGGAGGGGGGGTTGCGCGCTGGACGGCTGCCGAGGGCGCGCCGTGCGGCGTCGCCCTGCGGCGGCGGGGCCAGGGCTGGCAGTGGCAGCGCACCTGAGGAGCTTCGCCGCCGCCAGCGCCGCGCTGCCGCCGATGCAGTTCAGGCCCAGCGCAGGCGCCGCCAGCCCGGACGACGCTGCAGCGGGCGCCGACGTGCAGAGCGGGCGCGCGGTCAAAGGCGCAGCGCGGCGCCGGGATCCAAGGCGCGGGCGGGGCCCGTGCCATCGCCAAGCAACGCGAGCGGCGGAAAACACTGTGGTGGCGTTTGAGCCCCCGCGGAGCACAGCCACCACCAAGCGCAGAGACGTTACGGCCGGACACTCCCGCAAGGCGTGAGGCCCCAGCAATAGGGTAAGAGGGAGCCTCCCGGCCTCGGCTTTTTGTTTCGCCACCGCCTGCGCCGCACCCGCATCCGCTTTGGCGCGCTCCTCTGTTGTGACGACGTCGGCCCCCATGCCCTTGAGCCAGTCCACGGTCTCGTCCCAGTCCGGCCTGGTCGAGGGTGTGGGATAGGGGTGGGGTGGCGTGGGGTCAGGTGGGGTGGGGTCCGACGAGGGAACCAACTCCCCCACACCCCAAAAGTTGCCGGGTGTGGCGGTGGGGTGTGGGT
>NW_014010699.1:0-7711 GCF_000611645.1 Monoraphidium neglectum
GAGTCAGTCTGCTGTGGGTCAGACAGGAGTAGCAACAGCTGCAGCGCAGCAGCAGGTGCGGGGTTTTTGTAAGTCTTCAACATGGACTTCCCACACGAAGCTGCACAACACGTACTAGAATGTGACGCGCCCGTGCGTCCAGCCGCCCTCGTCGCCGGCGGCGGCCACGGGAAAAGCCAGCAGCCAGGCGGCTAAGGCCACCGCTGCGAGGCTACTAGCACAAATGGATCTCATCAGGTCGTTTAGTATGCGTGTCAGAGCGGGCACGCCTTGTGACGACGAGCTATGCTCACTGAGGGTTTCCGAGGTTCACAGCAACGAGAGGAAAAGAAACAGTGAAGGACGAGGAACAATGCGTGAATGAGAGCCTAGTATGCACGCATCCCAAATGGATTTGTTCAAATAAGCCACTTGACTGCACTGACTTCCGGTCTTCAGCCGCCAGCCCCTGTCTGGCGCAGGCTCGCAGCGTCAGACTGGCAGCGGCAAGGCCGCCTTTGGTGCTGTCGCAATGATTGTTGGGATGAAAATGCCTTATCCTATCAAAAATTCTGAGTGGAGGCCATCAAGGAATCAAAAGAAGATGGTGGGCTGCCAGGCACGTCAGTTGAGGGTGGTTGACATGTCGTGGCACTCAGTGAGCGACTACTGTGATGTTGCAGCAGTGCGGATGCCATGTCGATGGTACCGACCTAACATCAACAATCTACAATTCCACTCTGGTGCTCGTGCTGGGTAGGAGTGTGCGTACAGCTGCGAGCGGCCAGCGTGCGCTCCCCTCTGTTGCGGCATAACGTGTTGATCGTCGTCATGGCCCCAAGTCCACGCACGCATAGCCTGCCGCAGGTTGTATCAAAACATATTGCGCGGCTGAAGTAGAAGATATCAAGCATTCATATCATTGTGCTGCTGGCAATGACTGTTTTCTCAATCTTAAGCTAAGATCAGTTTGACCATGCGTATGTACGTCCGCCGCAGCTGTGTTGCGCCTAGTTGTCAGTCAGTTGGTCGTCCCTGCCTGCCGTTACTGTATGACAAACCTTTTGGAGCCACCCAGGCTCATAAAGTTGCACTGTGAAGCATCGAAAGTGTGTCACATGGATTGTGGTGGCTGCCGTCCGCGGCGTCCAAAGCAGGCAAGCACGACAGCCCCCAGTGAGCGCTGCTGGTCTGCCCGTTCACACAAACGCGAACGCAGGCTTGTGTGGGCAGGTTGGCAAACATGGCGCAAAGCACGCGTGAGCCGTACGGCGTGGCGTGCAGGTTCAAGTGCGCAGGGCAACCAAGCAAAGCATGTTCGGCCGTTCCGTCAAGGTCTGTACTGCTGCGATGGCGGGGGAAGGGCGGAAGGAACCACGCAATAATCCGTTCCGAACATGGCCTAATGGGCGCTGCCCCGCCTGCGTGGCCTCACCAGCCGGGGGCCAGGGGTGCTCGCAAGCCATGCAGGTGTGCGCAAGCTGCAGGCGGCTGTCGCTGGCGCTGCTTAAGTTCTCGGGCTATGAAAGCACCACCCTTGGCTCCATGGCAGCTGCAGGCATCGCATTACAGCTGCACAGCTTGTCAAGGCGAGCAAGGCGCATGTGCAAATGATCATGATAGTATGTATGACGGGCGGGCTCATCCGCACGTCCGCCGTCCCCAGGGGAGGGAATCGGTCATGGTCGCACTGCATTGGGTTGCTTGGCGACAGCGGGCCGGCGCCCGTTGCGCACCGGCGCCCATTGTGCATGACAACAGTAGGCCAGAGTGATCAGCAAAGTCAAGGCGCCAGCAAAGGTGACGATTGTATGACATCCAGATGCTTTGTGCTGGAATCGCGCGCCCTGGGAAGTCGTATGCACGGGATGCCGCTCAATGTGAAAGGCAGTCCTGCGGTCAATCCGTGATCCGTCCCATCCGCAAGGTCCAGGCCTCTCCAGCAGTTGGCTCAGACGCAGCACAAACAGGGTCAATTGTCATCATGCAATCATTCGTAAAGTCCCGCAGATGTGGCGATGTGTTACTTGTGTTGCGTCTGCTGGAGGCACTCCAGGAGGCGCACCATGGTGTGGCCACAATCGAGCTGCGTAGTCAGCAGCCCAGCCCAGCAATGATGACAGCTCAGCAATGCAAAGACGGTGCACAAGACTTCCTGTACAGGCCAGAACACGGAATGCTGGGATGCTGCTAAGATTTCTGGTCAAGGACTGGCTTGCACACGCCAGAGCCCTTTGCTGGCGCACAGAAGACCTGCTGTACTGTTTGCCGAGTGGTTGGTTGCGGAGGCTTCCCGTTCTGTTGCACTTCGCAGGGTGCAGCCCACAGACACGACTTCCCTACTGCACAATGAGCAAGTGTGGATGCAATGTATGGTCAGGTAGAAGGATCAGCTGGCGCATTTGCTCGGGATGCGCAGCAACCAGCGCGGTGCTGCTGCAGCCACCGCCGCTGCCTCCAGCGCGTGCGTCTGACCTGCTGCCAGCGCTAGAGATCGTAAGGAGACTCAAGTGCATGTTGAAAAGCCGTTGGGCTGAGGGCAGGCAGACGCGTGACAGACGGGGTGCTGGCTATGATCTGGCACTGCCACCGCACAGAACCTGGAGGGCCCTACGATCAGAACACTGAGGCGCTATGGGCGTCCTTGGGGGTGTGCAGGTCGCTCTGACGAACGGTGCGGGCGGTGCTGCTGCAGGGATCTCACGCCGTTGCTCTCAATCATGCCTCTCTGCCCACCTGCTATGCCCGAGCCCGCGTGCGTTGAACACGGGGAGTTTGGAGGAGCCGAGGAGCGCAAGCGCTGGCCTCAGCCTGCCAGAAATTCAACCCTGGAGCACCCCCGTAGGAGCCTCCCGCCACAGGCACCCACGACGTGCAAGGTGGGCAGCCTGCGACGAGCGGGTGGCCTACATGATCACCACCACACTCGGGTCAGGTAAGTATGAAGAGCTACAGGGCGCGCGCGCATTTGTAGCGTTCCTTCGCGCCCGCACGTATGCCAGCTTCGCCACGGGTCCGCCTTCCAGAGTCTTCCAGCGGAGTGTGCTGGCTCGTTTGGCTTGCCGGAGGGCTCTGAGCGTTGCAACCCGTGCAAGAGGCGACACCATAATCGCAGACTGCTGTCTAGCGCGGCCGGGCTCTGGATCGCGACACTGGAACAGCCCCCGGCTGTTCGCTGCTCGCGCTTTGCGCAACCACCCCGAGACGGCGGCCACTGCCCCGTGCACATGCGAATCCAGCGGCCCTGTTACAGGCCGACGTCACCATCACCACCACTCAGATCTATGGGGATCGCGTCCGCCTCTGGCGCGCTCTCTGGTCCAGCTTCCAGCGTCTTCCTGACGCGTGCAGGGCAACAACGAGAGGTTTGCTGGCAACTACAAACTGAAAAGTACTTTGCAGCTGGGCGCAATCGTCCAAGACTGTCTACATCGTGTCTCCCAGATATTGGTTGACACCACAGCCTTTCGCTGGCCACCGCCAGGCCTTGCTATAAGATAAGGCAGCCGCTGCCGACAATCCCGTCCTCACTTCACCGCCCATGTGGAGTCACTGACTTTGCCCGCAGCTTCAACGTACGCCGACACCTCAACGTACACCAGCGTGACCAGACCTACCCTGCTTGCGCACCCCCACCGCTGCCAGACTCCTGTCGACCGCGCTGTCACGGCTGTGCCATCCGTCAAAGTACGGCAACAAGCAAGAAATTACTACAGGGCGATGGTATGACATCAGTGATATGCAGGCGCAAGGGCCATGCGTGGCATACCAGCATTTGGTACACGCAGCCTGTGGATCACCGCCGCACCACATGGGATGGGATCAGCAAGCCCACAGGTGGCGCCTGCAGGTGAGGGGTGCGGCAGTGGGAGCGGAGCCCCGCAAAGGAGGCCACGACGCGCTCGCCACGCCTTCAACGGAACAAATAGTAGACACCACCTGCTCGCGCCATGCCCAGGGAGCGCCAGACACGGCACGGAGGCGATCAGCGAGCAACAAGGCGCAGCTCCACGGCTGAAATATAGGGGTTTGGCACCCCGCAAAGATGTTAGTGATGTGGAGTCGGCACCCACCGCCCAGCCCGTTCGGGCGGGCGCACCCGGGGTGCATGTTCTTATCGGGGGGCTGATGCACGAAGACAGTATGCAAAGTCGCAGGGAAAGTGACGGATGCAGGAGCGCTGCGATGGTTCTGAAAAGGACGCAGTGCGCCCGGCCGCAGCGCGCGCGCTTGTCAAGCTGCTACACCGGTGCCGTGGCAGAGGCAGCACCAAGCGCAGCAGGGAGCAGGAAGACCTGCCGCGCGCGCTTCTGCAGCGCAAGAGCAAGAGGACGCTCCACGTGGCGACTGCTGCCGCCGCCGCCGCCGCCAACGGCGCCGGGCCAAGAACCATGCTCCTTGCGCCGTTTGCGTTGCACCGCCAAGTCCTAAGCCCCACGCGCCTCGGCTGCACGGGGTCGCAACCTTCGTTGGTTCTCAAGTGGAAATAACGGTGCCCCCCAAGCTGCCCAGGTCAATGTGCCGGCCAGCCTACTTGGCCTCCGCTGGGATCTCCGGGAGCGGCCGGAACAGCAGGTGGCCTTTGTGACCATGCGCCTGCCCAGCGCTGGTCGGGCGGCCGCTGATGGTGCGGCCGCTGGCGGTGCGATCACGGGACTCAGTGCGGCCCAAGGTCGTCTTGTGCGCGTGAGCAGCACGCAGGGCCTGTGGAGCAGTGGGAGTACAGACAAATTTCGGGAGGGCTGTTTAGTTTGGCAGTAAGTTATGTGCGTGTGAGCTGTAGTGGGGGCGATGGCAGGTAGGGTCGCTCCCCGTGAGGCATGATGCTGGCACTGAGGCTGGATGGATGCCGCGGACGCGCCGCATCAGGCGGTGCGCCACATACGACTGGTGCCGCCTGCATGCTTGTCTGCCTGCCAACCGCACGTCCCAAGATCCTGTCATGCTGCCTCAGTCCGAGACCCAAGCGGAAAGGAGGGCTCTCGGGCCATGGCCATCCCGGGTCTCACCGCGTCCTGGTCGGCTGTGGCATCCGCCTTGCCGTAGTTGTAGGTGGGGTTGATGGAGGCTGCGAGTGTGGGTTCAGAGACAGCAAGCCGTGAGGTCCGGTGTGCCGGCCTTCCCTCCACCCTTCCCCCCGAGCCAAAGTGCATGCCGCTCACCCTGGAACCTCTGCATGGCCATAATAACCTGTCCGATTATTTTGAAGCGCTCCTTCCCGCTCTTGGAATCCTGGCGAGACAGCGACCGATCAGCCATGGTGCTGTTGCTTGAGATGTAGCTTGTTTTGCACGTAGATCGTTGAGGCGAGCAGTGGCTGACTGCGGAGTACGCCTGTTGCCAAGTATGGGACAGGTGACTACGGCATCATGCCTGACCTGCAGCTTCCACAATCTATGTTGGATCGAAGTACCGTATGTCATTGGTAGTCGGCATAGCTAAAAATCCATCACCACTGCGTCTCGTCAGTTGGAGCGCACGGTGCAGCACTGCTGACCTGCACTCACACCTGGCCAGCGAGGCATGCTCACGCGGCGCTGTAGCGGAAGCGCCGCATTTCAGCGTTGGTGGCGCTAGGCGACGCTTGCCGCCAGACAAGGCGCAGCATTGCAGCTCAAAGTCGCAGAGTTAGGGAGCATCACCCCGCCCCACTCGACCATAAAAGCTCCCGGCCGATGGCAGACGACTGCGCTGGCGGCGGAGACCGCGCCGCCAGCAGCATGGCGAGCGGCAGCGGCGGCGGCGGCGCGCCGCCCGGATCGTGTGACTTTGGCGGCCATGTCATCAGCAGCGACGCCAGCGGCGGCGGCGCGGACGGCGCAACAACCCTGCTGGAGCTGCCAGATCATCTCTTGCTGGAGGTTCTGGCCCTCACCGACCGCGCCGCTCTCTGCTCGGCCTCGCGGGCATGCCGCAGGCTGTGCGCTAAGGCAGGTGTGGCGTCATATTATGCTTGTTGGCAGCGCGGGCGAGAGTATGCAAACGCCATGCGGCACATTTGGGCCGAGCAAGGGGCACGGTGTGTCTGGCGTCACACGTGGCCAGCAAGTGCGGCGCCCCAACCGGTGACGACGCCGCCGCCCTCCGCCCGTGCCGACGTCCCCAGAGCGCCCCGAGCTGTGGCCGGGCTTCTCAGATGACGGGCCCGTGCTGCGCCGCGTGAGGCGCGCCATGGCGGAGGCCCTGCGAATCCCGCCGCAGGTGTGGGCGCCCCATGCTTTCGCAATTGGTTTGACCGACCGGTTTGACCGACTGGTTCGACCGACCGGCGGCCGCAGCGGGGGCCGGGCGCCAGCCGGGGCGCAGCTGTTCCTTGTGCTGTGTTGACTCATTACACCGAAGTACGCTTGGTAAGTGAGAGATTTTGGTCAATAAAATAGCCAATGATCATCGCCGCTCGCCGGCGCCCTGCCGCAGGCGTTCGCGTGCCACCTGGACCTGAAGCGCAGCCGCCACTTCCCGGTGTGCGCCCCGACATACAGCCTGAGGCCCCTCCTGCGCACGCCCGACCCCGAGGCTCTCGCCAGCGCCGCCAGCCGCGCGCTGCAGGTGCGGGGCGTGCCGCGCCACGCCGGCTGGCGCCCGGCGCCCCCTCTGCGGCCGCAAGGCCGCTGCAGGGTCCCCCATGCGCACGGGCCGCCAGCAGCTTCCACCCGATTCAAAGGCAGCTCAGCAGCAAGCGCACGCAGCTGTCGGTTAAGGGTTTACATACTGTTTGCACCCGCCCCCGCAGGACCGCGCAGAGCGCGCCGCCCCGCGGCTTTGGCAGCTGCCCAGCCCCCGCGCCTGGCCGGCTGTGGCCGTCGTCGCCGTCTGCCGCTCCGACCGCGCCTGCGTGCGCTTTGGGCTGCGGCCGGCGGCCGCGGTTGCGGCGGTAGCCGACGAGATTGCGCTGATGGGTTGGCCACCGCAGCAGTGTGACGGCGACGGCGGCGGCGGCGGCGGCCTAGCGCCCTGCAGCTGCGGCGACAGCCCAGGAGACGTGGGGCCCCAAGATGGTGGCGGCGGCAACGGCGACAGCGGGACGGCTGAGGGAGAAGCGTGGCTGGCGGCGGGTCCGCGAGAGGGGCCGTGTGGCGGGGCCGAGGCGGCTTTCCAAGACGACCGGCTGGAGTTGGCGGTGCTGGAGGTGCGGGGCCACTCTTGAGGGCCAGCTGCTCCATGTTGGACTGGACGCGTGTCCGTTGCGCTGTGCTGCTCGACGCTGAGTCTTGAACCCTTTACTTGTTTGCACAGGGCCCGAAAGGGCTCTTGGAACAAAAACGCTGTCCGATCCGCAACGTCGTTTGCTGTTGTTCACGCCGCAGGCGCAGCAGGCGCGGCTGCCCGCCGCCGCGGGGCTGCTGCGGCGGCGCGGCGTCCCGTCGTTCTCCTTTCCGGCGTCGGAGCTCCGCGCGGTGAGCCCCGACGAGCCCCGGGACCGCCTCGCCGCGGCGCGGCCGCCCGCGGCGAATGCCAGCCTGGAGGCGGGCAATAGGATCCCGTCTGCAGGCGCCGCGAGGTGCGGGGGCGAAGGTGTATGGGGCCCCACTGGCGTCGCAATCGGGGGTGCTGACTGCCTGTGTGTGGAAAGCACTGGTGAGCCGAGATTATGCAGCACGCTGCGCCTCAGCAACAATGCAATGCTCGCGGCGCGCCGCTCCACCCTTGCTTTCACACATTTGCTGCACCTTGCTCGGCTCTCGGCCCACAGGGACGCGGCGGCCGCGTGGCTGGCCGCGCGCGGCGGCTG
>NW_014010698.1:0-7710 GCF_000611645.1 Monoraphidium neglectum
CCGCAGCAGTGGCCGACGGCAGCACCAGCGCGTCGTCACCCCTCCCCCCGTCCCCCGGCCGCGATCCGCCGCCCCCCTACATGGTCGCGACCCGCGCGGGCGCGGGGTACGCCATCGGCGCGCTCGCCGCGGCGACGGCGGCCCACCGCCCCCCTGCGGGCGTGCGCACTCTGGCCCACGTGTGCCACCTGCTGGTGCAGCCCGGCAGCGCGGTCCACTTGCAAGTGCAGGCGGCGCTCGGCGGCGGGTGCGGATGCGCCTCTGACGCTGACATCACCCTCGTGTACGAACTGCCGGGCGACGGCGGCGCCCGCGGCGGCGGCAGCCTGGACGGCACGCGCGCGGATTGCAGGGAGTGTTATGAGGGCGCGTCCGAGCGCGCTGGGGCCGCCGGCGCCGAGCTCCCCTCAATGTGCTTCACCCCCGCGGGCGTCGCCGCCGGCGCCGCCCTCGTCGTGCGCGCGCGGCTGACCGACGCCGGCGAGCTGCCGGCCCGGGGCTGGCCGGTCGCGGGTGACGTGCTGTTCGGCGCCTCAGCGCGCTGGCGCGATCCGGGACGCCTCGCCGCGGCCGAGGTCGCCGCCGGCGCCCTCTGCCGGCGCCCGCCGCTTTTTGGCGGCTACCTCGGCGGCGGTGGTGATGATGGCAGGGGTGGCGGCGGCGGCGGCGGTTGTGATGGCAGGGGCGGGGGCGGCAGCAGCAGCAGCAGCAGCAGGGGCGGCGGCGGCGGCGGGAGCAGCAGCAGCGGTCGGGGCGGCGGCGGCGGCGGCGGCGGCGACAGCAACGCGGTGGTTGTGAGTGGCGACACGGACAGCATCGGCCACCGCATCGACGGCATGGTCCTGTCCCCCTACCATGGGGGCCAGCCCCCATCCGCCCGCGAGGCCGAGCTCTACGCACTCTGGCGGGATGTTTTAGAGCTCGTGTACACAGGCGCCGTGCGCGGCGCCTTCGCGGGCCCTCTCCTGGCCGAGTTCGAGGCCTCTGTCGCTTCTTGGACGAAGGACAGTTTCCTCAAGGACGCCCTGTGCCTGCACCGAGTGCTCAAAGCGCTCGCCGCGGGCGGGACGCCCGCCCACTTTGCCCGCCTGCCGTTCGCCGCCGTGCAGGCAACCCGCAATTGCCCGGCGCCCTGCCGGTTTGCTGACAAAAATGCGGGGCCGACGATCCTGTCCTGGCTCGGCTCCGACGCCGGCAGGTCATCGTCTGCGGCGCCGCTCGCGCAGTTCCGGCTGTGGTCCCTCGGGCTGTCGTACGCCGTGCGCTCCGGCAGCTGCGCGTTCCTGCGCGCCGCCGACGTCGCGCACGGCACCTCGTCGCTCGACCCTGCGCTCGTGCGCCCGTCCGTGGCGACGGGGCGCCGCGTGCCGCCGGGCCGGCCCTGCCTGATGGGCGCCGCGCTGGGGACGCCGCGCGAGGTGCTCGCTGAGGCGCGCCTCTGCGCAAATGTCGGCCGCAGCATTAACGCGTTCCTGGACGATTCATGGTACGATGTCGAGGCGAACCGCGCGGCCCTCAACTCGGCACGCGAACGCAGGGCAGGGGGCACGGCGTAGCCGCGCGGCGGCGCGGCGTGGCGGCGTCGAATTGATCCGGCTTCCTTGTGTCAAGGCTCGCGGCGGCGCGCTGTTTTTACTACAATCTTGCCGGCTTCTTACCACGCACTGCTACTGCGCCGCTGCCTGAATGCGGGCCCACCCGGCTGTGAGGGTCGTTTGCGTGGGCGTTCTTGCTTTGGGCGCTAGGGTTTGACACGGCGGCGGAGGGCCAGGCCCGGTGAGCTGCTCATCGTTTTTGCATGCAGGCGTGTGGGAGTATCTTGGTTTTGTAGCGCAGCCAGTCAGTTGTTGGAAGCGGCCTGGTCGCTCTACTGACGGGTTTTTCGAGTGTGGCACAAAAGACAAAAGGCTTGCAAGTTATCAAGTGTTGCTTGCTTTGCTGCCATGCATGGGAGTGGCATTGCTGTTCCAGCTTCCTTTTCTGTACAAATTCTTGAATCCCATGAGCCTCCAGAATCGGGCGACCTTTGGGACGCTGTAACAATGCGTTCCTGTCATATCCTTGCTGCTAATGCTGGTGTGTTTTGGCAATCGTGGCTACAGTATCAAAATGTGAGGTCGCCACCATCCAGCCGGGCTGACGACTGGCATCACAAGTGTACGTCTGGGGAGGTTGGGGCCCTGCTGTGATGCATGTGAGCCACACGCGCTGGCTTCCCTGTCTTGGCCACCCTTCTGAGCCAAGGTGGGGGAGGGTGCAAAGCGGTGGGCTTTGCGGCCACTGTATTGACCGTCTCACATGCGCCCAGATGTTCAGGCACCGGTCAAAAAGCGAGACCCCGCCGGCATGCATGATATCATGGTTCCCACCTCTGGCCCCTGTTGTGCGTGCACGCGCCCGCAGGGCCCCCCGGCACAGCAATGCGCAGCCATGCCTGCTTGCGGATGGGGCAGTTTGATTCCTGAGTTGCCCCTGACTGGGTGACTGAATGGACCTGCTGGTTGCTCATTGCTGGGTGTGAATGAGAAGCCGTTGGGCCGCCGTCGCGGAAAGCGGCGCCGTGCCCCGCAATCTGCAATGCCAGATGAGCGATCCTGCCGCTGACATGGTGCTCCATCGGCTTTGCCTGAGATTAAGGCGGCGTCCGATGGAGTTTGGGAGCCGCCATGCTGCGTGGCAGCACGGCGCGCTCTGCTTGGGTTGCTGGCAGGCCGCGATGGGCATTTGGGCGTCATCCTCAGGCCGCCCCGCGGCCGCGCAGGTTGCCCAGGTGTCACCTGGTACCAGGCACGGCTGACACTGCGTGCAGCTGCAGCTGGATGGCGGTACCACGTTGACACATTTCAACCATTGTGCTGTCATCTCCAGCCCCCACGCCCACCCCAAACCCACGTGTCCTACGTGGAACTTGCGATCCCCGCCAAGGGGCCTCGCGGTGTCAGCACGGGTCATGTTGGCCTGCCGACCACCACCATCACCCTGGTCACTTTCACGGGTGTTGACGTTCACAAGGTGCAAAAAAACTGTTTGCGCTCTTTATCATTATAGTTGCAAGTCGTATCGTAGCAAAGTATTTCATAGTGTGAAAAATGCCTCGCACCAGCCCAAAAGGGCGCATCGCGATCGTTGCCGGACAGGCAGGAGGCTCATGACTCTGGAGGGACTGCTGGAATGGGCCAGCTCGCGCTTCTCTGGGCGGCCACTGCCCTTGTCGCGACGGGTGCGTCCGCAGGCAGCCGCTTTTCAGGACCGAAATGTTTCAGCAACAGTGCTAAACTCTGGGGGATCTCTCCCAGCCAGTGGGCGTGCGCGCATTGCCGGCGCGGCAGTGGTCACGCGGCGCTTGCTGCACCAGACACCCGGTGGCAGTGGCCCCCAGACACTCAGCCTGGGATGCAGGACGACTAATGAGGGCACACTCTTCTACTGCCAATGTCGCATATCACATAGTACAGCTGGTGGGCGCACCATCTCACAGCTCCCGGCCTCAGCCCCCATCATCCCCCGCCCTCGACACCCCTCGACACAGCCGCACGCGCCGCCGCCGCCGCCGCCGCCGCGGCGCCCGGCGCCCCTTTCCTGCCCCCCGGCGGCGGCGCGCCGCAGCCGGAGCTCCGCGTCTTCGACTGCCCCGGCGTCGCGCGCGGTGCGTGCACGCTGACCTGCCAGCGAGCGACGTGCGAGGCGCTGGCCGCCTTGTACCGCGCTGCCCACAACGAATCCCGCCCCTGGACCCGCCAGCCCTGGCGCGCCGCCTTCCAAGACACACCCTGCTACACCCTCATCCCGGCCCCCGGCGGCGGCGCGCCCCCCTCGCCGCCGCCATTCTACTGCTCCTTGGGCGGCGTTGACTGCTGCGGGCCGGCCGACGTGGCGGCCGGGCGCTGCGGGGCGCTGCATGCTGTGTGGGGGATACACCTTGGGGCCGGCAACGTGAATGGGAGCGTGTCAGATCCCAAGCTCATGGATGCGATCGAGCAGCTTCACGCATGCGGGCTGAGGGAGCTGGATTTGGAGTCAAACATGATTGCGGGCCAGATTACGCAGCGCTGGGGCCGGCTGACCAACCTGACAGTCATCAACCTCGGTGGGCCGCGGGGCGGCCGCAAGTTTTGTGGTGGTGGGGGTGAGGGAGGAGACGGTGCCTGCACGGCGGAGGGGGGTGGGAGTAGGGTGCGAGCCTGGCAGGGGCTCCAACATGAGGCCGAGCAGTCCTGCAGGACTGCTCGGCGCTCACGCCAGCGCCTCAGCCTCTCGCGTTTCCGGTGTACCCCCCCCCCCTGACCCTCCACCCCGCCCCGCTCCGCTCGGGCCCCTGCGTCCGCCCTCCCCTCCGCAAAAAAATCCCCTTTCTGCAGCAAACAACTGGCTGAGCGGCACCATCCCCGCTGAGCTGGCGCGCCTTGCGGGGCTGAGGGTGCTCGATCTGGGCGGCAACTTCCTGCGGGGGCCCCTTGGGGCCTGGGTGGGCGGCCTCTCGGCGCTAGAGGTGCTGAGCCTGGGGCCAAACATGGGGGTCAGCGCAGGCGGGCCAGGGGCGGGGGCGGGGCGGGAGCTGCGGGGCATCACGGGCACGCTGCCGGCGGCGCTGGCGGGCCTGACGCGGCTCGTGGAGCTGAACCTGCAGGTGGGGTGGGGTGCGGGTGTGTACGTTGGTATGCATGCGATGTGTGTGTCGGTTTATGTGTGCAGATGTGGGTGGGGGTTGGGGGGTGGGGGGTCGTGTGCATGTGTGCATGTGTGTGCGCGAAAGCGTCTGCATTGTAATGTTGCACGCGTTCTGTGCGTGCGTGTGTGTGTGTGTGTGTGTGTGTGTGTGTGTGTGTGTGTGTGTGTGTGTGTGCGTGCGTGCATGCGTGTGTGCGCATGCATTGCACAACATCCCAAACCCCCAGTCTGCAGCCCCCGTCAAATCGCGCGCGCCCCGCCTTCCTCCCGCCGCCACACCGCGCCCCGCCTTGCCTGGCCCTCCAGACCAACTCGATTTCAGGGACCATCCCAGAGGCCCTCTGCGGCCCAACCTCGCGCCTGCGAGAGCTCAGCCTGCGCAGCAACCGCATCAGCGGCCCCGCGGCGGCCGTCACGCGCTGCCACGAGCTCTCGTCCCTAGACCTTTCAAACAATCTGCTTACGGGCAGCCTGCCCGCCACGGCGGTGCGCAGGAGGAAACAGCGGAGGGCAAACAAGGCATTTGAGGGTTGCCCCTGCTTCTCTGACCGTGCGCTCTCCGCGCCTTTCTGTCTTGTCAACTGCTTCTGACCACGCGCAAACGTTCAACTCCAAACCTGCGCGCACGCCCCCGCACTCCCCCCCAGAACTGGACGCGCTTAGTGTCGCTGCTGCTGCAGGGCAACCAGTTCAGAGGGGGGGTGCCGCGTGACCTCTACCTGACCCCCATACTGTCGTACCTTGACATTAGCGACAACAAGTGAGAGGCCACGGTGTGGCTAGGGGGGGGTGCTTTGACAATCCTAAAACTCCTTAGAACGCTGATCATCATCCTTGGGGGGCTGGGCCGAAGCGATTGTGATGGCAACGCAAGGCGGCTCGTGCACGGCGGCATCAGGGTTGGACTCGAGGCTTGGGACGCACGCACCCTGACGGCGGGGCCACAGCTGGGATGGATGCTGGGATGCTGTGCTGGCACCAGCGACGCATGTGCACGCGTGCACATGCGCATACTTACGCACATAAACACACAATTAATACACGCACGTGCACACACACATACACAACACCCAGAAACATATCAGAACTTATCAGACACACACACACACACACACACACACACACACACACTCTCTTAACACACAGATGCACCACACCCCATCCCTGTCTCACCCCCCCAACCCCCCCGCCGCGCCCCATCAGGCTGGAGGGGCCGCTGGACGACCGCATCAGCCTGCTGACCTACCTCACGACGTTCAACGCGGCCGGCAACAGGCTGAGCGGCGCGCTGCCGCAGGGCGTCTTCAACCTGCCGCAGCTGGCGGCCCTGGACCTGGGGGGCAACATGCTCACGGGCACGGTGCAGCCGTCCCTCGGGTGCGCGCGGGGGTACACTCTGGGCGCGTCTCAGGCGTCGGCGCGCGGGGGTCCAGGGTGGGGCCATGGAGGCGGCAGGGGCGCAAGAGGGAGTGGGAGGGGCCGGCGCGAGGTGCTGCGCGCGCGACGCGGGACCCTGCGGCTAAGAGCGGCACGCGCGGAAAAAAAAGTCTCCCGCCATCTGAGCGATCTCGCACGTCCCGCAGCGCTGCGCCGAGTGCCCTCTTACATGCACGCGCAACCACGCCCACATGCATCATCCTTTCCATTTGCCCTTCCTGTTTCATCCTCACCCTCAGCCTCGCCTACAGCCTGCGCGACGTGTCGTTTGCCGGCAACCAGGGGCTGATAGGCAGCCTCCCTCAAGAGGCCGGAGCCCTCCCAACCCTACGCCGCGTCGACCTCCGCAACACAAGCATGTCATGCATCCCCGCGGACGCGGCCCTTGCGGCCCGCCAAGCCGCCGCCGCCGCCGCCGACCCGCAGTCGTCGCCGCCGCCGCAGCAGCAGCAGCCCTGCCCCGCGGAGGCGCTGCTGCCTTGCTTCCTGGAGTTCGGCCCGTTTGACGCGCCACGCGGCGACGGCGGCGGCCTGCGCTGCCACACGATCCGCCGCAAGCGGCCGGACGCGGCGGCGGCGAGCTGCCCACCGGCGGCCCGCAGGCCCTTGGGGGAGCGTGGGCGGGCCGCGGCTGACGGCGGCGCCGCCGAGAAGGGGCTACTGGACGCCATCGGCGAGCAGTGGGATCTGCCGCCTGCTTACTACCAGTACCAAGGCTGCTCGTGCGTCCAAGGTTACCGGGAGCAGTGGGGCGAGGGCGGGACGGCCCTGACGTGCGCCTCGGACCGCGGCCCGCTGGCGGCCTGGGCGTGGGCGCTGGTCGCCCTCGGCGGCGCGCTGCTGCTGCTCGCGGCGGCGCTGGCGCTGGCCGCCGGCCGCTGGGTGCTGCTGAGGAGCCGTTGGGCGCGGGAGGCGGAGCTGCAGCGCAAGCGCGCGCGGTGGGGGGCGCTCAAGGCGGGGGCGAGGGTCAGCGTCGTGGTCACTGATATCAATGGCTTCTCAGGTGAGAAGCTGACAGGAAGTCGGGTTTGTGGACGGCACATGTAATGTGCTTGTGCGGTTGGCTCAAAAGGGGCCGCGGGCTGCGGGCGTCCTTATGGTGATGTCACACGCTGTCATCCATGGCCAACGAAATGATTACGGTGGTGCCGAGGACTGAGAGTGGTTACTTTGTAGACGAGCGCCGAGCGCGCGGCTTGACAGTAAGTGCGTGTTTGTGGGGTTGTGTGGTGTGCAGGAGGCAGCCTGTTCACAGCGTGCAGGACGACCACTGACGCGCTGCTCCGAACCTTAGCACGGCCGCCTCGAACCCCCCGAAAACGCAGTCCAACCCGCCCTTTCCCCCGCGGACAGAGCTTGCCGAGTCGCGCCCCGGCCTCGCGCGCAAGGCCCTGGCCATGCACAACGCCGTCATGCGCAAGGCGGCGCACGAGCAGGCGGGCAACATACTCGAGCAGGAGGGCGGCGGCTGGGCGGTGGCGTTCCACGAGGCGGCGGACGCGGTCGCCTTCTGCCTGCAGGCGCAGCAGGCGCTGCACAAGGTGGGCGCGGGGCGCGCGCTGCGGCCGCGGCGGCCGCAGGCGGGGGTCTGTGGCGGGGGACGGG
>NW_014010697.1:0-699 GCF_000611645.1 Monoraphidium neglectum
CGCGCGCAGAGCTCGCCCCCGCCCCTGCCCGCGGCAGCTGCACAGGAGCTGCCGGTGTATCCCCCACCGGCGACTCACCCTGGCCTTGTAGGCGCCCGCGGCCTTCAGCAGGGCCTCTATTCCCTGGCTGTCGCGGAAGTCCTGGGGGCGATGGCGGCAAAACAAAGTGTGCGGGCCGAGGGTTCACATGAGGACAAGGAGCGGCCCCACGGGCGCCGTGGGTGTACCTCAAGGTGCAACGGCCCCGCCGCGGCGCCCCGCGGGCGTTCTTGGCGGGGGGCAGGAAGACGGCCGGACGGCCGGACGGCGGGCGGCCGAGACGGGCGCAGCCGGCCGGGCGGCGACGTCCCGCCCCGCCCCCCGGCCCCTGGCGCCTGGCCGGCCCTGCCTGTCGCGGCCGCCGGTTCGAACGCTGCGTGCAGCTTCCGCGCACCATCCTCAGCATGCCGTACATCACTGAATCGATGTCCAGGGCCACATTGGCCAGCCTGTCCGCGGCGTGGTTGCGCTCCCTGGGGCACAGGGCAATAGGGGGTCCCGGGGCAGGCGGTTGGCGGCGGTTGGCGGCGGTTGGCGGCGGTTGGGGGGCGAGGGGACGAGTCGGTTGGCGGGCGGAGGGCGGCGGGCCCGGCAGAGGCGGTGGTTGCGAGGAGGGGGCTGGTGCGCGCGGAGTGTTTTGGGGGGTGGATGGGCGGGACG
>NW_014010697.1:5030-8257 GCF_000611645.1 Monoraphidium neglectum
GCGTGAGGCAGGGGCTCTGCCATCAGCCGGCCGAAGGGGGCGGGCGGTGCCATGATTGCCGGCCGTGAACGACCGTTCCTTCCGCCGCATCAAGAGCGGCGCGCGGGGCGGCAGGTTAGGATCGTGTTGGCACTGGAGCCAAGCTGGTGGCCGCGGACGCGCGCGCGGCCCAGGCGTGCAGACGCAACAGCTGGTACCCATCCAGACGGCACCCCACCCGGCGGCGCACCAGCCGGTTCGTCGGCTCATGCACGACTGCAAAGCCGAATGCGGCGCGCCCGGGGTTGCGGCGGGACGCGCCATCAAACTCCTGGGGGGGCCGGGGCGGTGGCGGTGAGATGTGACATGCTGCCCTTGTTTCCCCCCAGGCACGACCTGACAGCGCAACCACCGCTCGCGGGAGGTGTGCGGCGGCTGGCTGCTGCGGCTTGGGGGCCCGGGCCGAGCAGGGCAGCACCACCCACCAGTCTGTATATCGCGTCTGGATCGAGAGGCTTCGCCATGGCCGGCTGCCCCGCCGAGGGACGGCGCGGCGCTGGGCGCCGAGAATTGGCTCAGCTGGAGCTGTGCGGCAGTGCGGCGGCAGCGGCGCAACGAGTGCACGGCGGCAACTTGCTGTAGTTAAATGCTTTAACACGACTCAGGAGCTTTATAGTGTAGTTGTTTGATAGTATTCCCCGGGCAGATTGCTGCTGACGACGTGCAACCACGGACTTGTGAAATAGATCATAATTACCAACACTCTCGGACTTCTTCGCGTTTGAGCGAGACCTGAAACGGTGCTTCTCCTCTTGCTTGATGGCAGGTGACACCCGAGTGACTCCGCGTGCGGCATGTGTCGTTCTCCGATCACAACGCACGTTTGGCCGATTTAATCAGTAATTTTTGAAGGTTTTTGACGTAAGGACGCGCGGCGCTGGTCTTTAGGTGTTCTGCAGGTGCAAACAAAAGCAGCACCAATGGCGCTGCGGTCGTCAACACAGTGGCGCTCACGCGCATACATGGGATTATTTCGAATTAACAGCTGCACAGTCGCGCTTTCCCACCCCGCCGCACAGCGCCTGCCGATGCGCCGCCTCCGCACCACAGCCCGAGCTGCTGCAGACCCTCCAGGGCGGGGTCCGCCCGTCCCGGAAGAGCCCCAGGCACAGCCGATGCAGCCGATGCAGCAGCAAGATCCGCAGCAGCAGACGCAGCAGCGGGGGCCGCCGTCACCCACGGCGTCCCCGTCTTCGTCGCTGTCCGAGCAGCCGAGGACCACCCTCCTCTCCAGCCTCGCCCAGCGGCTGGAGTCCGCCAGCTTTGCGGCGCGGCGGCGCGGGCCCGGCGGGGACGGCAGCCATAGCGGCAGCGGCGGCGCATCCGCTCTCAGCAGCGTCGATGCTGAGGAGGCCACAGCGGCGGCGGCGGCCGCGGCGCGGGATGCGTTCCAGGCGGGCACGCTCGGCGTCGGCTTCTCGGCAGGTGCGCCGCAGGCGCCGCGGCGCGCAGCAGAGGCGCACATATGGCCGCTTCGGAGGGCTGCTGCGCTCGCCCAACTTCCGGCGGGCGGTTTGAGTGCCGATCACAGGCCAACATGCTGCAGCTGCGTGCTTGCATTCCATCGGTCCCCTGCATGCGATAGACCCCACCGCCTGCCGGCCTATTGCCACCGCATCATCCCAGCCCCATGCGGATGCCGTTCCACACCCACCGCCGCCTACACCGGCAGGCGGCCTGCTCTTTCCCTACTTTGCGGGCGTGGTGGACGAGCTGACGTCACTCGGCGTCATCGGGGAGACCACGAAGCTCGCCGGGGCCTCGGCCGGATCCCTCATCGTCGCCTGCGCGCGCAGGTGAGCTGAATTGATCAGATCAGACCTCATCAGATTCGGGCCCCCGGCCGCTTTCTGATTTGTGAGCGCGCTTGTCCTGCCGCGTGGCTGTGCAAGTTGAACAACTCAGCTGTGCAGCCCATGCGGCTGGCATATCCAATGCTCGGGTCCTCCATTTCCCCCCTCTGTTCAGCGTGCCACGGTTCGCGCCACCCTCCCCTTGCATCCTCCTCAACACGACACTCCCTGTGTATGCAACCACCCCCGCAATAGTGGCCTGCCCATGGCCACAATTCTTGACGCGTGCTACGCCCTGGCGGACGACTGCCGCGCCAACGGGACACGCTTCAGGCTGGGCCCCGTGCTGGAGAGCGTGAGCGCGCGTTGCGGGTTTGGAGGGACGTTCTCATGAGCTTTGACCGCGTTGACCAGCGCCGCGCAGCAGTGATTGGCGGACCTTGTAAGTCTGTTCCGCGGTGTGGCGCATCTCACGCATCACCCCTGCCCCACCAACCCCAGGTCTTGCGCGCCCTGCTGCCGCCCGACGTCGCCGCCAGCGTCAGCGGCCGCACCTACGTTGCGGTCACGCGCGTGCTGCCGCGCGGCGGCCCCGTCCTGCAGCCGCAGCTGGTCAGCCAGTTCCGCGACAAGGAGGACCTCATAGCCGCGCTGATGACGTCATGCCACGTGAGCGCGGGGAGACGGCACGCCACATCAGCGCGGCGTGCCACGCGACCGTGCGCGGCGCCCCCCGGAGTCACCGCGCCAGGGGCCGGCTGGCTTGGGAGGGCTGCGACCGCAGCCCAGAGCAGGGGCGATTGCGGGCCGCAAGCCATCGCACGGCCGTACGGGCGGCGTCACACCACAACCCTTGCACCCAGACACGTGATGCCTGCTTAGGTGCGCGTCGCTGCCACCCCCGGTCGCCCCCACCCCTCCAGATCCCCATCTACATGAACGGCAGGCTGACCAACCAGTTCCGCGGCGCCATTCACTTTGACGGAGGTGGGGAGCGCGGGCGAAGATGATGTGTGTGTGAGGTAGCGTGCACCACGCAGTTCCGATGGGCGCGCCCCCGCCCTCCTCGCTGGCGCACCTGCGCAAGCGGGCCACGGCGCGTGGCGGCGCGGTCAGCTCTTGAGGGCTCGTGCTACTCCATTTCTGCCGCCTGTTGAGCCACCCCAGGTCGCCTCCACAGGGTCCCTAGTCCTCACCCCCCTCGTGATGGGATACTCCCGGGCCCCTTGCTCCTCCCACCCCGCACATGGCCGACCTTCCTCCCCTCCGATCCCCCCTTGCTGGCCCCTCAAAAGAGTTTCAGGGTCTAGCATTCAGGGTTCAGATCAACCGATTCCTCTCGACAACTTCTTGACACCGCGCCAACCCCCCTGAATGCTGGCCACCCCCTCAACC
>NW_014010696.1:0-7700 GCF_000611645.1 Monoraphidium neglectum
CCGCCCGCGTCCGCGGCCCCACGTGCGCGCCGGCCCGAAATGCTGCGGCAGCGTCGGCGGCAGCGGCAAGTCGTCGAAGCCGGCCGCCTCCTCTCGCAGCCCGTCCAGCAGCGCCGCGTCGCCCTCCCCTGAGCTGTCCTCCGCGCCGCGCCGCCGCAGCTCCTCGGCCCTGTGGCCCGTGGCCAGCCCCAGCTCTTCTCTGGACCACCCCAGCCGAGACAGCTCCCAATCCGACAGGCCCATGCCCTCGCCGCCGCCGGCGCTGCGGGCGCGGGTGAGGAGGTTGAGGCGGTCGTCGGGGAAGGGCTGCTTGCCCTGCGAACCCCTGCCTTGCTGCTGCTGCTGCTGCTGCTGCCACTGTTGCTGCTGCTGCCATTGCTGCCAATGCTGCCACTGCTGCCATTGCTGCTGCTGCCATTGCTGCTGCAGCATCTGCTGCTGCCGCTGTTGCCACTGCTGCTGGTCCTGCTGCTGCTGCCCTGAGTGACCCCACCGCTGGCTGCGCTGCTGCATCAGCACGAGCTGCTGCTCCTGCAACAGCCACGCCTGCAACTGCTGCTGCAGCCACGCGTGCTGCTGGCCCCAGCTCATGGACTGCCGCTGCTGCATCAGCATCAGCTGCTGCTGCCACTGCTGCTGCTGAAGCTGCAGCGCCTGCGCGCCCTGCCCCTCCTTTTGCTGGCTGGATTGCGGCGCGCCGCGCCGGCTGCCGTCGGCCATGGAAGGCCAAGAGTGGGAACGGTGTGCGCCATACCCGCCGCCACGGCCCCCTTCAAACTGAATCACGCCTGGCAGCGCCGGCGGCGGTTGGGCGGCGTGAGGGATGAGGGACGCAGGGCGACGCAGGGCGGCGCCGGGTGCGGCTGGCCGCGATGTCGCAGGGGCGACCCAAGGCCACGGTGGCAGGGGGTGCCATGTGGCTTGCAGCCGGGCCTTCGGCTTGACAACATGTGCACGCGACGGACCCCGAGCTCCAGGGGCAACCATGACCCACCCACTCGCCGCTGCCGCAGCGCGCCAAACCCCTCCATTGAAGGTCCCCCCTGACACCTCAACTTCGTCCCCTTCCATGGCGACTGTATTCCCTGCTCTAACAGACACGCCGCCCCGGCACACATCCCTCAAACTCCCCAAACCTGCAGCGCATTGCGCGAAGGCACAGGCGAAACCCCCAACCGACGCGCGCGCGCGCACGCACGTGGGCGGACGCACATGACGTCACCCCTCCCACCTGACAGGTCTCTCCGCTGATGCATCATGCAGTCCAGCTCCCCCCGCGCCACAAACTCGTAGACCGGGCTGTGCGGCGCCAGATTCAGGTCGCCCATCAGCAGCAGCGCCACCGGCGCCGCGGCGGGCTCGTGCCGCGCCTCGCATCCCCCGTCGTCGCCGCCGCCGCCGCCGTCGGCGGCCCCGCCGGCGCGCGCGAGCCGCGCGAGCGCCGCGGCCAGCAGCCGCAGCTGCCCGAGCTTAATGTCGCCGCGCTTGGGGTTGAACAGGACGTGCGTGTTGGCGACCGCGACCAGCGGCGGCGCGGCGCCGGCGGCCAGCGCGTCCGTGCCCGGCGAGGACACGCGCCGGCGCTTCGTCGGGCTGCGGCGGCCGCCGCCGCCGCCGTTTGCAGGCGCCGCGGCGGTTGGTTGGTCGCGCGGCTTCACAGCCAGGAGGGCCAGGGCGGCCACATTGTCCCGCAGCCCAAAATCCTGAAGGGAAGGCGCATAGACGCGCGCGGGCCGAGGGTCGATAGCAGCGAGTGGACGCCTGGGCGGCGGCCCGTTCCATCGGCACCCGTCGAGGGCTCCTTGCCTCGCCTGGAATTGTTCGCGGAGCAGCCCCCAGAACAACCCGCAGCAGGTGCGGCGGCCGCACAGGACTCTGGCAGGCAATCCGAGCGGCGCGTGGCGGCGCTGCTGCGCTGCTTCTGCGGCCGCGCTCGCCTGGAAACGAAGGGACTCCAGGGCGCGTGCCTCGAGGAGGGACGCGCGCCTGCGGTAGTCCCGGGGGCGCGTCGCATCGATGAAGGGTTGGGGTTCCGGGTTGCATGGGAACCCAAGGGCCGTACATGTAATGCACCACGGCGGATGAGCAGCGGACCCTCTAAAGACGCGAGCCCTTCTGAAGGCGGACCCGGCCTGGTGGCGCTGACGTGGCGCGCGCGGCCCCCTGCCCGAAATCACGGCCATCACCAGAAGGTTGCGCAGCCGTCGGGCCTGTCGCCAGTCCGCTGGACGTAGGTGCCTTCGTACCTGAGATGTTTGTGTGATAGCATGATTGCATGTGTATGGTGTGTGTTTGCGTGGGTGTGTGCGTGCACGCGCATGTGTGCTTGCATGCAAGTGGGGGAGGGAGCCAGCGTGTCGGCACACATGTGCGTGTCATGCGAATGCTGGGCACACTCGAACCCTGCCCATGCGCCTAGCACCACCTCCCTCACCCAGTCCACGCCAGTAACCACACGTTCTCGCTGCACCCAGCCTACAGGATATCAGTCTGCTCAACCCCAACCCCAACCCCAGGCGACTGAATCTCCTGACCCCAACCCCAGGCCTCGTCGCGCTCCATTATCTTCGCCCTCAACAGCTGCCCGCTGCCCACTGCCCTCTCAAGCCCAGAAAACCTGAAAGCCAAGCAAACATGCGAGCCCAGCACACATTGGGGGGTTGGCCTCACCCTCCCCCTCACCCGAGGGCCCGCAGGGCGGCCTGCACCTCCCCCCAGCGGTCAACCTCCTGCAGGCACAGCACGTCAGGAGACAGCGCCTCGATCTCCTGGGGGGTGTGTGTGTGTGTTTGCGGTGTGTGTGAGTGTTTGCGGTGCGTTTGTGTTTGTGTTTGTGTGTGCTTTTGTGGTGTGTGTGTGTGTGTGTGTGTGTGTGTGTGTGGAGCGGGGCGGGAGGGGCAGGGGGACTTCTGGCGCGCATGGATGGGCCGGGCCGTCTATGCCGTGGCGCCGCATCGCGTGGTGGTGCTGCGGCCCCCGGCGCAGGCTTGTCGGCGACTGGGCGCGCCAGGGCGCGGAGCAGGCGCGCGTCTGGTGGTATGCATGCGCGCACCGCATCCCCCTCGTGTTCTGGGCGGCCTGCCTCCCACAGACCTGCAGCATGAGCGCCCATCTCGGGCCCCACTCCAGGTCGCGTGGGCTGCAGCTGGGGTAGAGCTCCCTCGCGTGCTCGTGGGCCTGTGCGGGTTGCCAGGGCAGGTTTCAGACAATGTCGCGGCGTGAACCCTCGTTTCGCTGCACCAGCCGCACCTGCGGCCCGCCGTATCCATCAATGATGGGGCCCTTGGTGACGCATTAGGGCGGGGCTGGGCAATGGGAGGAGGCCAGCATCCCTGTTGCCCACTCCTGGATCCTTTGGCAGCGTCCGACGGCCTCATCAGATGCACTTGGTCCCCAGCACGAAGGTCTGCCTGGGCCCCTTGCATGCTTGTGACGGGTGAATGGAAGCTGCCGCCCGCTGCTAGTAGCCCGCGGTGGGGCCGCCCAGCCCAACCCACCAGGGCGTCCGCGAGCAAATTGTAGCTCATCACGCGCAGCCGCACCCCATCGCCAGCGCCCCCGTCCGCCGCGGGCGCCTGCGAGAGGGCGGGCCACGCAGAGGCGGCTGCCGCCCTGTCAGGCGTGAGGGACACACTGGGCATGCAGGCGCCGCCCCTTGGCGCAGCGTGTCTCGCGGTGCACACTGAAATATCTTCAAGGCACCCGCACATAGTAATGTGTGGGTGTCTCGCATGTGCCAGCGAGGTGCAGCAGGCAAGGTTGTGTGCAGAGTCGCAATCCCTCCGCCCCACCTCCTTGGACGCCATCCAGTGGCGCGATAGGTTGACAGAGGATGGCCGCCGCCGCGCGCCGCCGCCGCCGCCGCCGCCGCCACCACCACCATCGCCGCCGGCGGGGCGGTTGCCGCCTGAGACTGGGTCCTGCCCATGCTGCTGCGCGCCCCAGCCCTGTCCCGCCCCCTGCATCTGGGATGGCCAGCGCGTCCCCAACGAGATGGGGGCGCACTGCAAATCAGGGGTAGTGGGCGGCGCGGCTCGCGCTACTTGCTGCTGTTCCTGCTCCTGCTGCTGCTGCTGCTGCTGCTTCTGGCCCTGCTGCTGGGCCTGTACAAGCTGCTGCTGCTGCTGCTGCTGCTGCTGCTGCTGCTGCTGCTGCTGCTGCTGCTGAGGCTGCTGAGGCTTCCATGAGGATGGCAGACCTTGCGACTGCACCGGGGCACCAGCAAATGGCAACGGCGGCAGCGGGGGCCACACACCCGCTTTCGGCCTTGTCAGCACCACCGACTGCGTGTGCTGCGCCCATGGCTGCTGCCCAAGCTGATGGTTGGCCTGCCATGCCTGCATAGAGGCCGCCGCCGCTGCCTGCACGCCCGTGCCGGCCGCCGCCGGCAGGCCCGCCAGCGCAGCGCCCACAGCGCCAGCCGCTGCAGTCTGCGCCGATCGCCGCCCAGCCGCGTATGATTCTCGCAAGCCGGCAGGGTGCTGGAACTGGCAGGCTGCGCCCAGCTGGCAGCCGCCTGTGCGCAAGAATGTCAGGCACACGCCGGCCATCTGCCGGGCGTGCCGTTGGAGCAGCACCGTCTGCGTCGCTGCGGCGTCGTCGGCGCGCGGTGCTGCGGCTGTCCTTGCGCACTTGCTGAGGGGTCACCACAGCACTGGTTCGAGCAGGTTTGATATGAAGGGTTCACGGGAGCTCTAGCTCTGCCATCACACACCGAGGACGAGGGTTCGCGCTGTGTAGATGGAAGAAAGTCGCGTGTCTCATGAATGTGAATTTCTGATGAAAGGGATGCGTACTGGTCATCATATATGCCCCGCATCAAGAAGCACTGCAAGGATCACCCTTATGATACAAACAGCCTCAGATCCAGCACTGCATGCGTGCTGGACTCCATCTGCACCCGCTGTCCTGCAGTCGTTTTCGCAACACACGAGAGGATTTAAAACTTAGGGTGATTCTGGCTGTTGTCCCCTGCAGAACCAAAGTCAGGTGCACCTTGTACGGACTGTGGTCAAGCTTGGTCAACAGCCTCGCAGTCCCGGCACTGCGATTGCAGCACATCGGGGCCTTACCCTACTGTTACACACCTCATAAGGCCCCTACCAGTAACAAGGGCGTGACCTGGACATCTGCCTGCCACGCTCGCCTCCTTGCGGAACACCCCTGCTAGTTAGTGTGTCATTGCTGCCGGCAGTCAAGGGCGGTTGCACCTGCACGTGCTAGCAGCATCTGGCCGCACTGGGCTTGGTGCAGCCCCCACGTATGACACCGTGAAACCGCATGTGGTGAATCCTCAGTAGCAGTTCACGTTTGTTCCGCTGGTGGGACAACACGGAACACAAATGCTTAGTCACGCCAAAAACGGCGCTGCAACTGGGACTTGAGCAGGCGCTTGACAGCCATGAGTAGTGTTGGCTATTTGCCTGCTGAATGTGTCTGGTTCTGTGGGTGATGGGCCTGCTGGGTGCTCATCAGCTCCCTCAAAACGTGGCTGGTCAACTTGTTGAATACTGGTGTTCATGATCGTGCCTTCGCCCTGACAGGGCGCCGGCCCACGCACAGGGAGCCTACAGCCAGAACTTGAGAGACACAGGCTGCACATATGATGAATGAGTATTGTACACACATGTGCGCAATGTACATCTTCCTTTGTTTTTGGTCGGCAGAACAGCTGGCAGTGAGGACAATGCGCTCAACAATCTGGCCACAGGGGTGGGGTGTGGCCCTTTCTCACGCTGAGTCGGCGGCTGGGCAGCCAATTTTGTTAGAGGGTGGCGAGCCATTGAGCAAATGCTGTGGCCGTTCTAGCAGCACTGTGCAACGATGTACTTTTATCCTTGCCAGCCCTCTGCGCTGATCTGTTAGGTGACAGAATTCACGCCACGCGTGATTCTCACTCTTGTGCAAACGGACGAACGGATGCGATAGAGAGCTCGCGCTGGGCCTTTGTCCGCTACCAGACGGTAGTGTCAGGCTGTGTGGAGCGGTGGAACGCCCTTTCGCGGGGTGGTCGCCCCTTGCATTCGTTTAGAACGTCTCGCGAAACATGGTGAGGCCCCCACATCTGGGCACATGCGGCCATGGCGCGCCAGGGCCGGTGTGCTGCGGCGCCACTTCGTACGCCCGGCTGGCAAGGCGTTGGTACACAGGTGCCGCCGCTGCCGCGCCCGCCGCTCCGTGCCCCCTAGGGTGCCTACCTCGCCGTGCCCGTCACGTCCAAGGAGCGCTTCGAAGGCCAGGGGCTCCTGAGGAACCAAGATGAGGCATTGCAGCTGGTGTATGGCGGCGCGGCCATGCAGGGGTGGCGCCGCACCATGGAGGACGCCCACATTGCACAGACGGGACTCGATCAAGACACAGGTGAATGTCCGCAGGGGCATGGTGCCTGGTTCGGACCGCACCCCAGGTCCCTTAGGCTTTGCGCCGGGTGTGCTGCGCTTCTGGAATCCCTGTTGCCCGGCCTGCCGAGCAGCACCGCCGCCCTGCGGCGGTTGGGGCCGAAAGCAAGCAGGGCGGCCGCTTCGCGGAGACTCGCTCGCATGTTGGAACCCCATACTCCTGCAATCCACTGCTGGCGCACACCTCGCTGGCGGTGGCCGTCATGACGCTGGCGCCAACACGCAAGTGCTCGCATGCAAGTCGCATGCGTGTGTGCCCGCGAAACCGCTCGCGCCCATGCATGCATCCCCCTCAGGCGCCATCTTCGGTGTGTTCGACGGCCACGGAGGGGCGGAGGTCGCCTTGTTCTGCCAGAAATACATGGCCCAAGAGCTCGCCCATATTGTGTCAGCGTCCCCCGCCGCGCCCGCGCCCGCGCCGGCGGCCGGCGCCTCCTCGTCGCCGGCTGCAGCCGAGGAGGCGGTCGCCGCCGTCGAGTCGGCCCTGATCGACGTTTTCCACAGAATGGACGAGATGCTTCGCGACCACTCATTCGCCGACGAGATCGAGCAGCTGCGGGGCGCGCGCGACGCCGCGGCGGAGGACGAAGGAGGGAAGGGGGACGAGGGTGACGGGCTCGCGCCCATGGACGCGCTTGAGATGATCAAGCGCGTGTTTCAGCTGAAGCGCTTCATGGGGGAGAACGGCGCGCAGGGTGAGGACGGCGAGGAGGGGGCCGGCGAGGGCGTGGGCGCAGGCGGCGACGGCGGGCCGGCGGCGATGGAGGCGGACGGGGAGGGGCCCAGCGGGCAGGCGCAGGAGCAGGAGCAGGAGCAAGGGGCCGCGCCGGGCGGCAGTGGCAGTAGCGGCGCGGCGCCCGCCGTGGCGGCGGCGGCGGCGGCGGCGGCCCTGCGGCGGCAGCAGCAGCCGCAGCGGCAGGACGACGCCGGCGGCGGCGGCGGCGGCGGCGCTGCCGAGGCGCGGGCGCGCTTTATAGAGCCGGCCGACACGCGCATCCAGGCGGGCTGCACCGCGGTGGTCGCGGTCATTCGCGCGGGCCACCTCTTCGTGGCCAACGCCGGCGACTCCCGAGGCGTGCTGTGCCGCGCGGGCACCGCGGTGGCCATGTCCGAAGACCATAAGCCGGCGCACGAGACGGAGCGGACGCGCATCCTCAACGCAGGTGCGCCCTGCGGCGGCGGCGGCTGCGGCGGCGGGCGTCCCTGCGCCGGCGGGCGGCGCGCGCACGATTTGAGGGCGGGCGGCGCGCAGCGCCTGCCCCCTTCTGCTCGCGATTCCCCACTCTGCAGCAGTCCCCCAAC
>NW_014010695.1:0-751 GCF_000611645.1 Monoraphidium neglectum
GTGGTGGGGTGGGTGGATGGTGGGTGGGTAGGCGAGGGCCCAGGATGGGGCACGGTGCGCGCGAAATAAATCCCACCCTTCAGACCACTGGAGGAATTACCCGGGGCCATGGTGTCGAAGGGCGAGCCGGGAGGACGCGCGTGCAGGAGCTGCGCGCCGAGGCGTCGCCGGAAGGGCTTTGGGTGTGACCTCCACAGACCAGCCCCGGCGGGCCGCCATTCCCCCCTAAAGACAACCACAAACGTCCGCCCCGGGCCGCACGCAGCGGCATGCACAGGGGGCAAGGGGGGCGACCTTTGCGCGGCGCGTTCCTCACCCCGCCGCATCTCTCGCAGTGGAACGTGCCGTCCCCCTGGGGCTGCAGCTTCTTCTGGCAGGGCCGCCCGTTAAAGTCGCGGGAGCAGGAGGGGTACACCAGGCCGCGCTCCGTCTGGAAGAAAGACACCGTGGCGGGGACCTGGGGGGAGGGGGGGTGACGTCATCATGATGTCATGATCGAGCGTGTTTGCGTGGATAGACGGTGTGCAGCAGGCAGAAAGAGCACAAGACTGGTGATCAAACGTGGCGAACCTGTGTGCATCAGGGGCAGTGCGTAAAAGATGGGCAGGGATGCACGAAGACACCCAGATCAGGCAGCTGACTCAAAGAGTCACGGCCCCAGCCCCCACCTGGACGTACTCGGGGCCGCCCCTCATGCCCATCTGCTCCTCGTCAATCAGCCGCAGGCTCACACGCCGGTCGGGGCCGCGCC
>NW_014010695.1:1145-4434 GCF_000611645.1 Monoraphidium neglectum
CATCTGCTCCTCGTCAATCAGCCGCAGGCTCACACGCCGGTCGGGGCCGCGCCCGCCGCCGCCGCCGCCGCCGCCGCTCAGGGGTGCGGCGACCGCCTGTGCGCCGCCCTCCACGTCGTACCTTGAAGGGGAGTAGGGACAAGCCCGTCAGGCTTGGGGTTGAGGCGTGCGCTTCGGTGCGCACTTGCGTACCAAATTCATCCACTCAGGTAATGGTTTTGTTTTCCACCAATTGCAACAATCAGTGAGGCCGCAAGTGGGGCCCTGGGCGCACCCAAGGCTCGACCCGTTATTGTGTTGCGCCTGGGGGGCTCACCAGTGGCGCAGGATGCGGCCCTCCTGGAGGTCAGGGGGGTCCAGGGTCAGCTGGGGGGGGGGAGGTGAGGAGGGTAAGGGGGGTGATTAGGGTGACCGGGGTGACGGGTGTGACGAGTGTTAGATGCAGAGTCAGCGCTGGTTATGTAATTGCGTGCGCACGGAAAGGTTAGGGAGCGTAGAGGGCAAGGGGCTGGACTGCCGGCGTGCGGCGTCGGGCGGGGGTCCGGGGCATCGCAGAAAAAATGCGGAAAAACGGGGTGCGAGAGGCAAGCTTAGACCACCGGGCCGCGTCACACGCCCCAGCCGACCGGCTCTGTTTCGCCAGCGGCGCGCCATAAACCCTGGACCCCGCGGCCCCCACCGTTGACGAGTTGATTGTCGAGAGGTTCTTCCCGTTGAAGTCCCCGACTCTGACGCCCTTGCAGGCCAGCACGGGGCAGCGGCCCTGGCCCCCCACCGCGTCCTCCAGCGCCTGCCCAGGGTGCGCCACGTGCTTGTCCCACAGCGTCAGCTGCGGTTGGGGGTGGGGCGCGCAGGGGAGGGGCAGCCGAGTTTGCAGCTTATTTCGCAGCGTGTGTGTCCGTGGGGGAGTGTGTGAGGCTGCGAGTTAAGTGAGGACGACATGACGTCTGTGCCGTGCCGTCAAGCAGGGCAACAGCGCGGGGCCGGAGCGGGTCCAGCTGTGTGCATCACCTCACCTTTGTGCGCCACCCCCCACCAAACTTTCCCTCTGACAGGTGCTCATGCGCCGCGGATGAAAACGCGTCAGCTACGCCGATGCATGTGCATGCAAGCCTCCCGCCTCCCCCTCCGCGCCCCCACCTCGATGGTGGCGCCGCTGTCGTCCTTGAGCTGCACGCTGCGCTTGTCGGTGTCGGTGCCGTCGCGCCGCGTGATGCGCGCGGGGGCGCTGACCTGGCGGGATTGAAGGGAGCGAGGCTCCGTGAGCTCTGACCAGCGCGGGGGTGCAGCTTTGACCCATAGGGCCCTGCCTGGCAGCCGCACATGCGCAGCCTTGCCTCATCGTGCAGCAGGAGGAGGGCAAGCGCTGGCATACCAAATGTGAAAGTGTTTCACACACACACACACACACACACACACACACACACACGCACGCGCGCGAGTTGGCAAGCATGCACAGATGCATCCACAGAAGGCGACTGCTTGTGCACCCCTCGCCGCCCATCCACCCACCTGGTGCACAATCCCGATGACGTCGATGACGGTCTGAGCGTCCATCCGCTCAATCTCAGCCAGCTTGGTGAACTGGGGGTGGTGTTGGGTGGTGAGGCGGAGAGGGGGGGTGGATAGTTGGGAGAGGAGGTGTCATGGGTTGCAGACAGCCGAGTGGCAGCTAGGTGCAACGGCATGGGGGCTTCGATCCAATTTGGGGGCAGACAGCGTGCGCAAGTTTGGGCAAGGGACCGGGGCAGCCTGTGGCTACTGAGAGGCTGGAAGCGTGCGCAGGTCTGGGCAAAGCGTGTGGCGGGTCATGGCGGGGCGGCTGTGAGCAAACAGAATCGTCTCACGTGGTACTGGATGTGGGGGATGTCCGCGGCCTCGTTCTCCGCCACCGCCTGCAGGGTTGAGGTGCGCTCCATGAAAATCTCGAAGTCGTGGCGCGTGCTGGGGGGGGGGCGCAGGGTGGGTTGTGGAGTGGTGGGATGAAGGGATTGGCACGTGCTGTTATCGGAGGGAGGTCGGGGATGTGAGTGAGGGGAGGCGAGGCGGCAGGGTAGCAGGTCGAAGCTGTGAGCTCAAGGGAACGGGTGAGCATGCGCTGGAGGAACACCACACTTATCGGTTGCCGTCTCCTCGGATGCTGCACGCTGTGAAATCCTCGTGTGTGTTGGACGCTCGGATATCAACCACCATCCCGGGGCCCCCACCTGTTGAAGCGCGCGTTCTTGGGCTTGAGGCTGCCCTTGGACAGCAGGTACACGCCACCAGGCTGGGGGGGGGTGCACAGGGTAGGAGCAGGCCATCAGACTGACAGTGATGATGATAAGAAAGAGAAAGGGTCCGGGGAGGTAGGGCGCACGCGGCAGCGGCAGCGGCGGCGCTCAAAGGTCGCCGAAGCGGCATCATCCCGCCCCGGCCTCGCCGCGCGCCCTGCGCCCCCCCCTCCGCCTGCGACCCGTGTGACTGCTCCGCGGGGGCTCCCCACCTGCACGACGCCAAAGAAGAGGTCGACCTGGTCGTTCCAGGCCGTCACGCGGATCTTTGGGGGGCGGCACGGAGGGCAGTGGGGGCAAGGCAGCCCGGACGGCGTTTTGGAGGGGTGGGGAGCATGAGGATTGGGTTTAGGGTTTAGGGTTGGCCAGGAGGGGGGAGTGGGGGAGGGCAAGTGAAGGCGGGGAGGTGTCAGGTTGGGAGGAGCCCGGGCGCCAGGGCAGGTGCGTGGGTTTGCGAGTTGGAAGGTGCGCATCGGAGCTCGGGGCGCGTCCTGCACGGGAGAGGCCGCGGGCGGGGTGTCCCCCACATTGCATGCGCGTCTGGCATCGCAAGCCATTAGGCCGGTAACCAGCGACAGCTCCGCATGCGGCAAGGGCCAGGGCGCGTCACGTTGTCCATGGCAATTTGGCTCCATTGCCTACTGCATGCGCAACCAGTGTACCCTGTAATGCAACCGGGCAGCGCACCTCTCCGCCCTCTTTATCCAGCAGGTCAAAGCTGAACATGCGGCCGCCGCCCCGCTGGTTGTTGTACGTCCGCACGTCGCCCTTGTGCGTGCAGCGCGCCTTGATCGTCCAGCGCCCCTGGTAGGGGTTCAGCGCCGAGATGGGCACGACGCGCGCGTCGTCCGCGCGCTGAATCGGGCCGCCGCCGCCGCCGCCCATGCCGTAGCCCCCGCCAGGGGGGCCGGCGGCCGACCGCAGCGCGCCGTACCCGCCGCCTGCCTGGGCGGCGGCGGCGGCGGGGGGCGGCGCACCGAAGGCGGGCGGGGGCGCGCCGTACCCACCGCCGTTGG
>NW_014010695.1:4760-8419 GCF_000611645.1 Monoraphidium neglectum
GGCGCGCCGTAGGCGCCCGCGCCATGCGGTGGCGGGCCGGCGGCCGCCGGGGGCGGGGCGCCGCCGGCTGGGGGGCCATCCGGGACGCTCTGGGGGTTGCCGACGGTTGTGGGGTAATGGCCACGCACGTCCATGCTGAGTATGATGAGCAGCCTGCGGGTGGTGGGTACACGTATAAAATCGTTGGGGGGATCCCGACCACCCATGATGGGTTCCGAGGTGCGGCAGCAGCAAGGGAGGCGGGGCAGGCGGCTTGAGAGCGCGGAGCGCAGGCGTCCTGATTCAGGAACGCCGCCCGGTCCCCGGATGGCATGGTGTGTGCGCCACCGCGTGCGGCACGCCATCGCATGCAACACGCGCAAAGGGCGCCCCAGCGGGCGGGTCATCCAGAAACGTGGCCCAGCATTCGAACCCGCGGGGAGTGCGCCAAATTGCGCAGTGCAGTCATGCGGCGCAGCACGCGACCCGTGGCGTGCGCGGACGTGGCCCTTCCACGCCCCGCTCACTTTTTAGCTCCCACAGAAGTCGTCTGCTGCAGCTGCTTGTTGCCCACGAGCTCACGGACCTCGATGATCGTGCCCTGCTGCACCTGCCCGTTGTCCGCCAGGTCCTTGAGCTGGGAGGCCAGCAGGGCCATGCACTTGTGCACCCCGTCGCTCACTACCAGCTTGATGCGGGCCTGACCGCTGCCCGTATCGTTCTTGGGCTGCACCCGCTGCACGTCCAGCACCTGCAGCAGCACCGGCATGCCGACTGCGAAATCCGAAGTCAGGGCCGCCTGCAGGCAACCCGCCGACAGGGGAGGGGGCCCGTCCATCGTGCTGGCCGGAGGAGAGGGCTGGCCGAGATGGGAAAGACGAGTGCAGTGTGCTGTGTGCTGGCCGCTGCTCTACGGGTTTGCGCTACGAGCTTGAGGGTGCGTATGTTGTAGTTGAGGGTGTTGATGAAACATACAAGACGGGCCGGCAACAAAGGCAGCGAGTTATGGGGCACCCGTGCTGCGTGTGCTTCGAGCTGATGAGTGAGTGCGGAGTACGACGTTTTGAACGCGTGGTGCGTGCCCATAACGTATCAGACATTGATGAATGGGAACTCTTGAAACAATCATCTCTCGATTCCGATACGAGCACAAGCCAAGCAACCAAACAGCACATGATGCCCGTCGTGGAGAGCGCGTCGCGGCTGCTGGTCGGCCCAGCACGGTCGCTGTGCGGCGCCGCTGCGCTGGCGGCGCCACCGATCTTCAGCAGGCTACTGCACACGTCCGTCTACAGCGGCCGCCAGGTACGGTGGTTTGCATGCCGTCTGGGCATCGTGCACGGCTGGCGATGCCGTTGACGTCACACACGGTGCCGCATCAGCGAGAACCCCATCCAAAGCAACGCAAACACCCTTGCACTTCCGGGACCGTGCAGGAGGGCGACGAGGCCGGTTCTGACCAGCAGCACGTCGATGAGATGCTCGGGACCAGCCCGCGCCAGAAGCAGGAGGGCGGCCGCGTCATGTCCCTGCGCGGCGACGGGCCCGAGGGTGCGCACGACTGTATGTTCGGGTAACATGCGGCCCCTCATGCCGGCGCGCCTGGAGAGTGTTCTCGCAATGCCAGGAAGAGACGCTTGCACCCCCCCTTAGTTTGCTTGCAATACAGCTCGCGGCTCAAGGGCAATTCGCGGCGCGCTGCAGCTTGATTCTTGCAACTTTACTGCATTCTTGGTGGGACCCCAGTCACGCGCGGGTTGGCCCAAGAGACGACAGGGCCCGCCTTCCAACGTGCCTGAGTCCTGTTTTCCCCAGCTTTCTCCCCAATGACTCACCCCCTGTTTCCAGGTGACAACTACACAGCCACGCCAGCCTACCCGCCACACTCGGGCGGCGGCGGCGCCCCAGATGCTGCCGCTGAGCGCGCCAGCGGCGAAAGCGACAGCGGCGGCGGCGGCGGCGGCGGCCCCCCGCGTGCCAGCGGCCGCGGTGGCGTCGACGGGCCCCCGCCTTCAGCCCGCCGGGACCGAATCTCAGACTCGGCAGATGGGACAATAGGCGGTGGCCCCCGCGACCCGTGGGCCGGCCACGGCGCGCGGGCCGCCCCCGGCACGCCAGCTGCAGACTTTTCCGAGGCCACGCGCTACTCGGACGCACGAGCGCACGCCTCCCCCGGCCGCCGCGCTGACGACTCCATGTCTGCGTCCGCCGGCGGCGGGGCGGGCGCTGATGAGGCGCCGCAGCGCCCTGCCAGCTTCCCGGGCGCGGCCGGGCCCATCCCTGTGTTCCCCGAAATGAACATGGACGCCCCGCGCGCCCCGGAGGAGACCACCAACGGGCGGCGCCTGGTGTCGCCGTCGGACGTTGAGGGGTCCGAGGGCAGCGGAGGGGCGGAGAGGGGGTCGGCTAAGGAGGTGCGCGATGACCCCGGCGCGCAGGGCGGGGGTTGAGCAGCGGCATTAGACCTGGTTGGTTGACAATTGGGTTGGCGGGAGCGAGCAATTTCACTTGGGTGCCTGGCTGCGATCTCACTTCTGCATGTCGCATCTTGGTTGATTGCATGATGGGAAGTGATTTGATGTGAGGCAGGCGCTGTTTGTTTGAGGCACGTCTTGGAATGCAGCCCTGCTGTGAGGATGAGGTGATCTTCATAGACCCTCAAGGGGGGGCTGAAACCAATGTCAGTCACTTCTGTGGTATTGTCAAACCGGCTTGCGCAGTGCATGCATGCTAGCATTGCGTCTGGCCTGGCGGACGATTGCGCTGTAAAACTGTTCATCTAGTCCATGGCAGATGGATGCCGATTAGCACGAACAGCCCGCAACGCAAAGCGCACCGTAACATCATGGCTGCCCGCAGGCGCTTCGCATTCCTCGCTTTTCGATTCATGTGTGCAGGCGTTGCTGACGTGTCAGGGCCTTTCAGCAGCTGCTCATTGCACAGAGGCTTTTGAGCTCGGCACAGGGGCGAAGTATTCAGCACATGCGCGGCTTGTGAAAGCCCTTGCCAATCCCCTGGCCGTGCAATCCCTTGCCAACACACTCCATGTCTGCAGCGGTTGCGTTGATACACGCCGCGCGCCTCAGCCCGCCGCGATCTGCTTCATCTTTATCGCCGTGTACATCACAAAAGCGGCCGTCGACAGCAGGTAGCCCCACGCCTGCAGCCCCGTGACAACCTCGCCGTACATCGCCATGGCTGCCACGATCAGCAGCGCGTTCTTGACCGTCCCCAGAACCTTGAGCGTCAGGCTGCTCGCCAGCTTGATGGTCGCAAATGCGAGCACGTTGATCACGAACCCCATGCACGCCGCCGCAAGGAAGAGGCCCCAGTGGTCGAACGCGATGCGCAGCGCGCGGCGCGCCGCGATTTCCCGCCACTCCATCGCGGCGCCGCCGATCGCCAGCCACACGAAGCACGCGGGGCCGAGGTACATCACGCCCTCGAACGGCCCCATCTTGAGGCCGACAAGGAGGTACTGCGTCATGACCAGCCGCGCTGACTCAGCGACCGCGGATATGAACATGATGGTCACGCCGACCGCGTTGAAGGCAACCTCGCCGTACGCGGCCAGGGCGGTGCCGGCGGCGATGGCGAGCACGCTGCCTGCCATTGCGCGGTTTGGGGTCTCCAGGCGCGCTAGGAAGAGGGCGAGCATTGTGATGACGGGGGTGAAGGCC
>NW_014010694.1:0-7698 GCF_000611645.1 Monoraphidium neglectum
ACCTCGCCCCCACCAGGCCTGGTGGCCTCGCTGTTCCGCCACTACCCGGGCCATCGGTCCGCCCTCATGGCAGACTTCCTGTCCCACGTTATCAGGCAGCTGGGCGCCAGCGGCCGCACGCCGCCGCGGCCGTGCATCGCGGGCGCCGGGGCTGGCGGCGGCGGGCAGGTTTGCGTGCAGGTGGCGACGGCGGCCGTGGTTTGGATGATCCAGGTGGGGCGGGGGCAAGGGGCAACTGGCACGCCGCTGTGCATGCGTCGCCTGGGGTTCCCTGCAAATTCAACAACTGACCTGGCGCCAGCACTTGGGCAGCGCCATGACCTACAACTGGCAATGTGCTCGCTTGCCGCCCCGCGTCAAACTTGTGTTGGAGGTCGGGGCTTTTGCCGTGAGAGAAGCAGCCAGCAGCGCCACCGCCCAAAGGGCTGTCGCCCCTGCGCCCCCCTCCACCACCGCAGGCGAGCGTGTCGCTCCCGCCCCTGGACGCGCCGCCCGACGCCGCGCGGGCGTGCTACAGCGCCGCCGCCGTGTGGGCGGGCGCGTTCTGGGACGGCGTCTTTGACATGCTGCCGGCGGCGAGGGCCGCGAAGAGCGACAGCGCGCAGGACACACGCGCCGTGGTGGACGGCCTGCTCGCAGGTGACCAATTCTGGGGCCTTGCTCCAGCTTCACTTTGGAGTGGTACCTGCAGGGTTGCACGCCAAAGCGGCGCTTGCAAATGCGCCAGAGCATTGGCTTGCGCAAATGGCGCTTACAAAAGCCAGTGCCCTGGCGCTTCGTCGTCCCGCACGCCAAGCTGCCGGTTATGCCTCCTTGAACTGCAGCGTAGGGGCCCTCGCACCCCTGGTCAAGGCCCCCATCTGGCCGTCCGACGCCCTTCTGCTTCTGCCGCCCTCCTCTCACGCATATGCCTTCGTCCATTTTCCCTCGGCACCCCCAGACATGCTGGCGGTGCAGTGCCTGCCGGAGTGGCCCGCCGCTAACGTCCTGCTGCGCCTGTTCGCCAAGGCGCTCTCGAGCCCCAAGGTAGCCGGCAGACTGCTCTACCTGCCCGCTTCCACCTCTCGCTGCACTTGCGTCTCGTATGCACACCTGCTAACGGGCAGCTTTATACCCCTCGTGAGGGCTGCATAAGTACAAAAGCGCCGCTTCCCCGTCATCCGCGTTCGGTGACAAGAACCCTATTGTTGACGGCTGCGACAGTCCGCCAGCACCCGGCCCATCGCCCGCCTGCACTGGCAAGGGACTGCAAGAGCGGCGCACCCCCTTGAATCCATCTCAACCATGGCGCCTCTGCCTTTGCAACTGCCTACGACTCTGCCTGTGCCCTCTCCGCCTCCCGCTCCCACCGAAGGGCCTGGGCCACTGCGACTCTGGCGTCAAGGCGCTCTGCGTGGACTTCACAGGCCATCTCGTCAGGGGCCTCTGCGAGGAGGCGCTGCGGGTGCGGCCACGCGGGCCCATGCCGCTCAAAAGGACATGAATCGCTAGATCAAAACCAACGACTCCTCTGGGGCGGTGCGGAGGCATGCTCCACACCTCATGCCTCTGAAACCACAGAGTCGCGCGCCGCTGGCTGGACCTGCCTGGCACCGCGCGCCCTGCCCTTCCTCTGCCGCCCTTATCGCACCCGCCGCTACGCCGCCCGGACGCTCATCACACCATCCCCTTTGCGTTGACGTACAAATGACGTCACCGCAGGCGGACGCGGAGTCCCAGTGGGTGCAGGGGCTGGCTGACCTGGTGGAGGAGGAGCAGAAGGACAGGCGCAGTGGCAGCTCAGGTGCGTGGCAGGCCAGTACATTGGCAAGGGGCGTCTCGCCAGGAGCCGCGGCCTGCGTCCTGGCCATGCGCTTCCCTGAACCCGCGGGCTGCTGTCATATCTCTGCGGGCGAATCGAGCCCGGCCCGACCGCGCGGCCCGCCCTGTCGCCGCCCATCGCAGAGGGCGGGGCGCCCGACGCCGGCGCAGAGGGCGCGGAGGGCGCCGCCGGCCGCCGCGCCGCGACGCTGCAGCGGGTCCTGCTTGAGTCCATGGGCGCCTGGGGCGGCGGCGGCGGCGGTGCGGCGGCGCTGACGTCATCCAATGAGTCATCTGACGACGCGTCCTGCGGCGGCGCCAGCGGCGCACGGCGCTTCTTGGCGTGCCAGATGCTACACGACGCCCTCGTGGCGTCCGCGCGCGCCTCGGCGGGCGGCGGCGGGGCCGCCGCCGCGCGGCCGCGCAAGTCAGAGGCTGCGTCGCTGCTGGTGGCGCACCGCGGGATGCTGGAGGCGCGGGGCGGCGGCTTGCTGGCGGGGGTCTGCGCGCAGGGTGCGCCTCGCGCTTCGCAACCCCGGCAGTGCCGCCTCGGGGCCCATGTCCTGCTGTCGACGCACACATGTTGGGGCCTTGCACAAGAACTCCTCCCTCTGCATTATTGCTTACGGCATCGCTCCGCCCCCTGCTGATGCCGCCCTGCCCTCATTTGCAAATGCGCTCGCGCGGCGCGGACGGAATATGCAGACGGCACGCCGCTGACGCTGGACGCGTCCCAGGCCGCCCGCGTCGCGCGGCGACTGGTGGTGGACGGCCCCCTGGGGGCGGGGCGCGCCACGATGCTGGGCTGGCTGGTCGACGCGGGGGACAGGCAGCGACAGGACGCAAACGCGGCAATGGTGCGCCCCTTGGGCGCCTCGGCCGTGTGGCCCCGTGCGTCCGCCCAGCTTCGTGCGGGCATCTGCGTGGGCTGTTCTCAGCACCCCAGCCTGGCCGCTCGCTGTCTGCCGGAGCGCCGCACCTGAGCAAACCTGTCTCATCCGCCCGCTGGTGGTGGGCCATTACCCCAGGTGCGTGCCAAGGCCATCAAGTGCATCGGTGCGGTGGCCGAGGTCGACTCCCGGGTCCTCACTATGCCCGAGGTCCAGCGCGGCGTCGCTGCGGCGCTGCAGGTGCGCGTGGGCGCCGACAGCGCCCCTGCATCGTTTGGTGGATGCGGGCGGGGCATGCGCCGTAAGGGCTGCTGCCTGGCGGCGGCGCCGGCGGTGCGCTGACAGGCGCTGCTGTTGCGGCAGCGCTTTCACCCCCTGGGGCCTCCCAAAACCTCCTGCCGCCCCATATTTTGATGAGGTCATGCGAAGCCCCCTGGTGCCCTCCCTTCCAAGCCCAGCAATCCCTCCACGACCTCGCTGATGCGTAACCCTCATGACAGCGCACCTGTTTGCCCCCCAAATACATACATGCGTTCACACCCTACGCTGGACCTGCTACTCCCACTCACATAAACACACACGCTCACACACACGCACGCATGCACATACACACACACCCCACATCATGCCTGCTCTTCCCCTTCACACACCGCTTCACCCCAAATCCCTGCACATTGCCCATCACCCGTCACCCAAAGGACGACGGCGTGTCTGTGCGCGAGGCGGCGGTGGAGCTGCTGGCCAAGCACATCACCACTGACCCCGCCCTGGCGGAGGACTACTTCGAGGTCCTGGCAGAGGCCAGCACGGTGAGGTGCTTTCGAATTCAAATGCGGCTGTCGGTGTGCGGCCCGATCTGATTTGGCAGTTGATTTGGGGAAAGGGGGTGGTGCGCTCGTGGGGAGTGAGGACAAGGGGCAGCTGCGAAGCGGAGTTGAGGCGAGGCCCCAGAGCTGCAGCAAACCCGCTAAACTGCCGCCGCTGCCGCCGCCGCCGCCGCCGCAGGACAAGGGCGTGTCGATGCGAAAGCGCGCGGTCAAAGCGCTGTGGGAGTGCTGCGCGCGCTGCCCGGGGTTCACGCGCAGGACTGACGCAGTGGTGGCCATCCTGCAGCGGTGGGTGCGGCCGGGGCCAGCGACAGCGGGGCCGCGCCAGTGACGATTTTGACCTGTCACTCCATCCTCAACCTCTACCCCATTTCTCGGCCGACTGGCGTGGGGACCTGCGCCACACTTCGTCGCGGCCGGCCTGGCCTTGGCTGGGCTCGTCTCTCGACACATCACATTGTGCAGGCATTTTGTTGCACATGTTATCTTCAAAATGGTCAAAAACTGAGAGCTGGGCCACGCCACCCCTCGCGACGTGTCCAATCCACCCGCCGCGCCCCTCAGGGTGGCGGACCACGAGGAGAGCATGCGGGCGCTGGTGACGCGGCTGTGCGCCGACATGTGGTTCACGCCGGGGCTTGGCGGAGAGGGCGAGGTGCGCGCCTGCAGCCGGCTCTGGCACCCTCAGGCTTTCGGCATCGGCCAGCTATGGTGGCGGCGCGTGCCGGACGGCAGCGGCCCCTCGGGCTCGTCCGCTTCACTTTGTTGGTTGCGGGTTGTATGCTCTGCGTAGAGGGGTGTCCTTGGGTGTGGCTGCCCCCAATTCGCGTGGGTCCCCCACCACGCCAATGCGCGCCCCGCCCCCGCCCCACGCAGGCGCCCGCGGCCGGCGCCGCGCCGCACGTCGGCGCCGCCCAGCGCGCCGCCGAGCTGTCTCGCGTCGCGCTCGCTGTCTACAGCGCCGGCGGGCGCGGCATACACCTCCCACTCGCGCCCGACCACCCGTTGGTCGCCGTCGTCGCAGCGGCGCTCTCCGCGGGCGCCCCCAAGGAGGAGGGCGCCCGCGGCGCCGCGCCGGCGGCGGCGGCGGCCAAGGCGGTGCACAGGGGCGCGGCCGACGTGGCCGACGCCCTCCTGGATCAGATAGTGCAGCTCCAGGGCGGCGGCGGCGGCGGCTTGGATGGCGGCGAGGACGGCGGGGCAGCAGAGGGGGAGGCAGGAGGGTCGGGGGCGCTGTTTTCCCGGCTGCTCGCGCTGCACGCGCTGGCCGCGGCGGACCCGTTGCTGGCCGCGCCGCCGCGGGACCCGCAGCGGTTCGTGCGGGCGCTCGCGCCGTACGCGGCGGCGCCGGACGCTGAGGCGCTGCAGGGGCTCACAGATGGTGAGTCGGTGAGGGGAGGCGGCATCGGTTGGACTGGGTGCTGGTAGAAGTGCGCGTTTGTCTGGCGTGTGTGGGTGGCTGTCAGTGATGCACTCCAGCGAGACTTGCGCGACCCTAAGGGCGCCTGTGCAAAATGTACCTTATGCATCACCGTCCGCCTGTACCCGCCGACGTCGGCGTGAACCAGTTGCCTGGTTTCGCGCCCTCATCGGCAGCGTGGCGCTGGTCTCCCCCCACACACAATGCGCCCTGCGGACCGTTGAGGCCGCCTCATGATAACCCCTACCCCCATTCTCAAACCGCCCCATAGATGCCAAGCGTCGCGGCGCCGAGGAGCTGCTGTGCCTGCTGGCGGTCCTGCAGGCAGCTTCCTCGCAGCTGCGCGCGTTGGCCGCGACCGTGGGGTCGCAGCTCACGCGTGACCTTGCCAACATCACGACAAAGCACATATTCACGCAGGTGCGCCCCCACATGCCGTGGCCCCATTGGGCCCCTTGCTCTCTTTTGCGTGCATCAGGGGGTGGGGGTTGTCCGACTGGCAAGCGTTGGCCACGGTATTGGTGGCTGCGCCGGCCGCCCTGTGGCGGCGTTGCGCGCGCCGCTGTGATTCCCGAAACATGGGCAGGAGCACCCTGGGCACGCGCACGCACGCGTCCCCAGAGGTGAGGAGCGCTTTTGCAAGAGTCACAGTCATGTCGTCAAACGCAGCGCGAGCCATGCCCATCCCCAACTGCTCCAACCCCGGCAGGTGGTCGTGTCGGCATCCGGCTGCCTGTGCAGCCTGTCGCGGCTGGACGCATCGGTGGGGCCGATGGTGGGCGCCATGGCACGCAGGATGTACGACGTGGTGAGCGGGCGGGGCGGGGCTGGCTGCGATGCGTTGTCGGCAGGGCGCTCGGGGCTGGGCATGAAGTGGGAGGGGGCGGGTGTGGTGGTTGGAGGTAGCAGGGCGACCACGGTGACACAACCTGAGCGGGCAAGTCTAGGTGCGGCGCAGGTGGAGGGGCCAGCAGCTGCGGGGCAACATCGCTCGGTGTAGGTCTGCGGCACCCAGCGTCACGGGCCCAGTCGTGGCGCTAAGCACCAACCCTGCTCACGGGGGGCTTCCGATAGCCAAACCCCTGCCGGCCCCTGGCGCTGTCGGCTCCTGATGTCGGCCACCCCATCCCTACCTCCTTTCTACCCAGGTGGAGGCGGCCCTGGCGCCGCCTGTGCAGGGCGACGAGGCGCATGCGCGCGCGCAGAGGCAGGCGGTCTTGCAGCTGCCCAGGCGAGTGGACATCGGCCCCGAGCGACAGCTGCCGGGGGCTGCTTTGGTCGTCCTCCCCATCCCACCTTTACCCCCCACTCAGCTCCCCTCAGCCCCTGTGGCACCCCTCGTACCCCTCTCATGCGCACACACACCCTGTCGTCCCGCCTGTCCCCCCTCATCTCCTCCCACCTCTGCTCATTCCTCCGTACTCTCCTCCCCCCAAAAAACACACCCCGCCTCAGGGTCTTGTTCCTCCTGGGCCACCTATGCCGCCATGGGGCCGACCTTCTTGATGACGCCGCCGCCGCCGCCGCCTCACATCAGTCATCGGACAGCGGCCCCAGCAGCGCCGGGGCGGGCGCTGCTGCGCAGCCGCCGCCCCCTGCCGCGGCGCCGTCGTCGGCGCAGTGCCTGGAGCTTTTCCTGCGCGTGTGGCGGGCGCCGCGGCTTGGGCCCAGCGCGCTCGACACGGCGCTGCAGGTGGGGTCGCCCGCCAGGGGCATGCGTCGTGCACACCCCAACCATGTCCAGTGTATTTCTCCCGCATGCGCCATCATTCATTCAACATTTGAAACATTTGAAACATACGACCGCCTCTCCATGTCCAAAATATCTCGTGCGCCCTCCATCGGCGTCGCCTCGCGCCCCGGCAGGCCATGGGGCTGCTGTTCATTGCGCGGCCGTCGCTGATCCTGCGCGAGGGCAGCGGCGCGGCGGAGGTGTACCGGCAGGCGCTGCACGGCGGCGGCGGCGGGCCACAAACGCGGCTTAGGGTGCTGGCGAACCTAGTGGAGCTGCTGAGGTGATTGGGAGGGGCGAAAGGAGAGGGCGCCGGGCACCATGCAGTGCACTGTGCACGGCGCGCACGCGACGAGCGTTGGTGCAGTAGACGCGCTTGTCTCCGAGGCCGCCCTCTCCGCTGCATCGAATCTGGTCACATGCCTGTTCTGTGTTGCTGACTCATTGTGTGCTCTGATGACTCACCGGTCATACTGCTGACTTATGAAAAGGTCTGACGAGGACAACATGCTGGCGAGCCAGAAGGCGTCCGAGGCGGCGGCCGCGGCCGCGCAGCAGGCGTCGACGCTGCCCGCAGCGGCGCGGGGCGCTCTGCAGCGCCAGAACGGCGAGGGGGACGGCGGCCACCTCAGCAGCGGCCTGCTGCAGGCGCGTGCCCGTATTGGGGGTCTGGAGCGTCGCACAGCGAATCGCTTTGGTGGCTGCTGCTGTTCGTTCCTGCCGACGACCTTCTGGTGCATTGCTTGCTGCCTCCCTGAGCCTTGCAATCAGACAGTCCGGGATGGCAGCACTCTGCCAGCCTGGAAAGATGGCTTGAATGTCGCCAGCAGCTGCTCCCCGTGCCCCCGCCGGCGGGGGGGGGGTCACGGCAAACCCTACTTACCCCCTTTTATCAGTTGCAACACAGGACACTGGGACCCAACCATAACAACCGCCACGTCACCCACCCCCAGGGCATGTGGGCCGACGTCTTGTCGCTGGCGGTCGAGGCGCCCCCGCCCGGCGGCGCGCACGCCGCCGCCCCCTCGC
>NW_014010693.1:0-1869 GCF_000611645.1 Monoraphidium neglectum
CACCACCCCCCTGACCCCCCCTCCCAGGCCAACATGCGTTTCGCCATCAACTTCTTCACGTCCATCGGGCTGGGGGGCATCACGGACCGCATGCGCGAGCTCTACAAACAGGTGGGGACACCTGGACAATGACGGCGCGCGCGCGTGCGCGGCGCCGCCGCCCCGCCAGGGGGCCCCCTGCCGGTCGCAGGCGTCGCTGGCCGGCCGGCCCCGAGGCCCTGGTGGCCAGCCCCAGCGCTCGCGACGACGAAGCGACGCGCCAGGCAAAGCACGCCGAGCCGCGCTCAGCCCGAACTCACGTGCCACCCATAATGCAACTTGGGTGTGGCGCATCACGCTCCCACCGCCGCCGCCGGCACGTCTGTCACGGCACACCTCCTTGCATCACGACTCATCACATCACACCGCGTGACATCTCATCACGTCTCATCACGTCACGTTGTGTCGCTGTGCGCCGCAGATGCCGAGGCTTCTGGCGGAGCGCGCCGCGCGGGAGAGGGAGGAGGCCGAGAAGGCCGCGGCCGCGGCGCGCGCGGCTCGCGGGGGCGACAGCAGCAGCAGCGACGACTCGTCCAGCAGCGACGACTCGAGCAGCAGCAGCGACAGCAGCAGCAGCGACAGCAGCAGCGACGACTCCAGCAGCAGCGGCACGACCACCAGCAGCAGTAGCAGCAGCGACTCCGAATCGGAGGACTCCGGGCGGCGCGGCAAGGGGCGCAGCGGGGGCAGGGGCCGAGACGACCGGCACCGCGGTGGCGGCGGCGGCGGCAGCAGTGGGCGTGAGCGGCCGCGCAGCCCGCCAGAGCGCAATGGGAGCCGCGGCGGCGCGGAGGGCGACGCCCGCGCCGCACGCCGCGGCGGCGGTGAAGGGGGCGGGCGCGGGGAGCCGCTGAGGCGGGGCGACGAGCGGCGTGGGGGGGCGGACAGGGAGCGCGGCGGCGCGGACGAGCGCCGCAGGGACGACGAGCGCCCCGGCGGGGCCGACAGGGACCGCAGCGGAGGCCGCGAGCGCGACAGGGGGCGCGACGAGCCCCGGGACCGGCGGGGCGGCGGCGACGAACGCCGTCGCGGCGGCGAGGAGCGCGAGGGGGGCCGCGGGCGTGGGCGGGACGAGGACCGCGGCCGGGACGAGGACCGCGGCCGGGACGAGGACCGCGGTCGCGAGAGGGGCGGGGGCCGCGAGGAGCGCGGGCGGCGCGACAGCCGTGAGGACAGGGACAGGCGGCGCTGACGGCGCTGACTGCGCCCCGCCGGGGCCGTGTGTTCCGACGCCACTGCCCGCGGCTGCGTGCGCTGTTCTTGCGGACCCTGCAGTTTTGGAGGGCGGGCCAGGTGCAGTGGTTGGGTGATGGGGGGCACAGGCAGGCGGCGAGTGGCCTACGTCCCCCGCTGTCGTGCTAACACCACCCAACAGAGCCCACCCAACAGAGCGGTATTTGTAACTGTTTTGTCAGCCGGATCCCTTTGAGCAGTCCTCAGGCCGCCCAATAGGGCTGAAGATTGCTGCTGCACCTCCCCACAACAGAGTATCGACGCGAACGGGTGTGCCATAGCCGCAAGTGCCGGCAGAAGCGCAGGGGGCTGCGCTGACACAGGTGGCACCTGGTGCTTTGAAATTGATGCGCAAAAACACAAAAAACACCCCCATTCGGCACATCGCCCGCAGTGTTGCAAAGTGCCCTGTGCTTGCTCGATCGGCGCTGGCGTGGCCGCAGCAACCAGGCTGCCAAGCTGCGCCTGCCAGCTGTCGCCGCGCGAGCAAGTCCCCGGGCAAACGCGGCTCCCTTGTACGTGCACACCCGCGAGCGCGCGAGCGCCCTGCGGCGAGCGAGCGCCCCAGCAGGCGCCCGCTCGCTCTCTTGACGCTGC
>NW_014010693.1:2331-3363 GCF_000611645.1 Monoraphidium neglectum
GAAAAGTGCGGCCTGCGCCATGCGAGCCCGGCCCAGCCTGGTGCCAGGCGCATGCACCAGTGTGCACTGGCACGCGTGAAACGGCGCCGCGAAGCAGCAACCCGTCAACGCAGCAGTGCGTGTCCTCCGCTCCCCCCCCTTCAAGAAAAGTTTTAGAATGCGGATCGCCCAGCTTCTGGACCAGGATTAGCTAATCGGCCCGCTGCACAGCCCTCTTTGGCAGCCTCCTGCCGCATGCGTATGTGTTACAGTGGCGCGGTGTGTTCACGAAAAGCAATACATGGTGAGTGCGTCGCGTTGGATGCGCACGGGGTGCGCAAGGGCGCGGCCACGTGCGCGCACTGGCGCAGCAGGCGCTGCCGCGGCGTGGGTGGCGCGCCGCCCTTCGGCATTTCCTGCACCAACGCCCGCAGCCCGGCCGCGGCGCCCTGTCGCGGGCCGTCCTATGCAGGCCGTCGGCAAAGAGCGTTGGCAGAGGTACCCAAAACGCCCAACCCCGGCCCCAAACAGCAAGTGTCTTCCCGACGCTCCCCTTTACCCCCCCCCCTGCTGACGGCACACCCGCCGCCGCGCTCATTGGCGCAGCGGAGGCGGCGCCAGCGCGGCTGACTCAGCGCCCAGACCCGCGTCGAGGCGGCGGCGCTAGTGACGCCCCTGCCGCCCCGCCAGCTCAGCCCCTCTGTGACGCACAGAGCGCCCCGCCTGGTCGCCCTCCACACGCCCATTTGTGTGCATGCGGGTCAAGGGCACGAGCGCCAGCGCATGAGTAGCCTCGGGCCGCACGACCGGAGAGCCCACCAGGTCGCTGGGCTGAGGCCCCCACGGCGCACGTGCCTGGGTCGCGGGGGTGCCGCGTCGCGCTGTGTCCCCTTCACTCGGTCTTGTCGGCCGCCGCCGGGGGCGGGCCCTTCCTGGGCGTGAAGCGCGACACCACCTCCTCCACCTTGGACTTGGCCGTGGTGAGGTGGCGCTCTGGGGGGATGGGCAGGGCGGGTGGGGTTGTGTGAGTGTTTGTGAGTGTGTGTGTGTGGG
>NW_014010693.1:3821-8618 GCF_000611645.1 Monoraphidium neglectum
GGAAGGGGTTCAAGAGGGACCGGGCGATGCCTCTGGGTGCAGAGGGGTGCCTTTGAATTAAAAGTTGGCAGCGGGGTCGCGACTGCTGGGAGGCAGCGGCGCCGGGTGCCCCCCCCTGTCAGGAACCGCATCCACTCGCAGCATCCCACCCTGCGCTGTTCGCACGCCAGGGCCTCCCCCCAAACACACACGCATACAAATACACGCCCTCCGTATGTGTGCCTCAAAACACACACACACACACACACACACACACACGCGCGCGCGCGCGCTCACTCACGCGCTCTCCGACAGATGCACACACAATAGTGCAACCGCGCCCCCCTGGTCGCCCCCCCCCCTACCCGCGTGGCTGCGTGCCGTCTCCAGCCCGGCGTCGACGTCGTCCTTGCGCAGCTCGTACACCTTGGGCAGGATGAACGCCAACAGCACGGCTGGGGGGGGGGGGGGTGTTGGGCGAGCGTGCGCATGTGAGCATGAGTGTGTGTGTGTGTGTGTGTGTGTGTGTGTGTGTGTGTGTGTGTGTGTGTGCAGGTGCGTGCGTGCGTGCGTGCGTGCGCGTGTGTGTGTGTACGTGTGTGCGTGCGTGCGTGCATGTATGTGTGTGTGTCGGGGGGGGGGGGGGGAGAAGGTCCGGGCGGGGCATGCGAGAGGATCGCATGTGCAGGGCTGCGGGATCAGGGAGGGGGCTCTTGGGGCGGCACAGGGAACCTCCCCCGGGGTGCCACACCGCGCGAACAGGCAGGGGCGTCCGCCAAGCCTACGGGGCGCGAGGCAGGGCGTGCGTGGTGCGCGCGCATGCCCGCGGCGGCGCCCACCGGTGAAGAGGAGGCCCACGGGGCTGGCCAGGCGGCCGAGCCAGCCGATGACAAACAGCGCCGCGGCCGCCTTGAGCGTTAGCAGCGGCTCCTCGCCCGTCGCTATGCGCCGCACCACGGCTGCGAGGTCAGGGAGTGGGGGCCGACGTTAGCCGTGGCCGAGCAGACCACTGTGGCGACCCTGGAACGCCAGACGTGCGTGCTGTCGCAAGCTGCGTCCCACCGCCGCCCGCGTGCTCTGCGGCACGGCGCTCCCCAGGGCGGGCCGTGCTGCTGTCTGCCTCACCGAGGGCCTTGTTGAGGTTTACGCGCAGCTTCTCAGCCAGCTGCTTGGCAGCTACCTCGTCCACGCCCGTCTTGAGCACGGCGGGCAGCTTGTCCGCAGGCCCGGGGCTGTGGCGCGGCGGCGACGCATGTGGGTGTGTGTGTGGATGTGTGCTTGTGTGCTACTGTGAAGGGACTGAGTCCGGCTGGAACGCTCAGAAAGGCAGCATTGAAACTGCACGCCCAGCCATCATAACGAAGTACCATGGCATCAGCTTGAGCAGAGGCGCCTCCACTCCGGATCCATAAACGGTCCACAGCAAACGGGGCAAGCGTGCGGGGGGCGGGGCGCCTGGGGGTCTCACAAGCCGAGGGGGCGCGAGGCGACGGCCCAGACGAGGGCGACCAGGCTGGCGACGAGGCCCGCGTTGGAAATGGTGGTCAGCAGGGGAATGCCGCTCCACTGGGGGGGCAGGGGGGTGGGCGGCAGACACGCGGCTGACGGGGGCAGGGGCTGCACCCAGGTGCGGGGCCGACGGCAACGGGAGACAGTGCAACCTGCAGCGATGATTGTGCGCTTCTGCGCTGTGCCCGGTGCGCCGTGCCCTCAGCAGCACGTGCTTGATGGCACAGGATGGGATATGGTTGGGCGCATGCACCTGCAGCAGGGCCAAACGCAGGTCTTGGCAATCCATGGGCAATCACGAGCGCCCCACCTCGAGCAGCAGGTACAGCGCCGTGATAACGCCGAGGGCCGCCGCGCTCTTGGGGATGTCCCGCCAGAGCAGCAGGTCCTCAACTGTGGGACGGCATGACAGCGCGTGTGCGGGTTGGCGTCGGGAAGCCAAGCACAGACGAAGCGGCGCGATCGTCCTCATGGTTGCGGCGCGGGTTCACGCGCGTAGTCGTAAACAGGGATCGGCCTTTTGATTGCCCACGCACGCGCTCTGAGGGCGCAGCTGTCGCTGAGGTGCATTGGCGGTGCTGTGCCCTCGAAGCAGCAGGCGACCGATCCTCACCCGGCTGCAAGGCCGCTGGGAGCTTGACTGTCTTAGACGCCATTCTGTCGTGCAACACGGAGGCCGGCGAGAGCCCCAACAGCAAGATCACCTCTGCAACGAATCGACAGTGCCAAAGTTGGGCTAATCGACAAAGCAATACCGAGCGTTTTGTGTGCGCGTTAAAAACGCATCGATCACTTGGTGGTGCCCCAGGCACGGCATGCGCACCGAATGTGGGTGCGCAGCTGCGCCTCCCCCAGCGCCATCATCATCGGCACCCGAGTGCGACCCTGCGGCCTGCCGCAGTTCAGCTCAACGCAAGGCAGTGCGGCTCAACGCAGGCAGTGCGGCTCAACCGCAAGGCTGCGTTGAGAGCAGAACGGATTCAGAGGCTCTCCAGTCTTGCCGACAGCACAGTAGTTGTTTGACTGTTGGTCGAGGTCAATCGATCTAGTGTGTGCCAACTGGACGCGGCCTGGTCGCAAGATCGCCACCACGCCGGCCTACGCCCAACATGCAACCCAATAGGTGATAGAAGCTGGCACAACACTGATGAAAACGTACGCATCATCAGAGACCCGCCGAGGGCATGTAAGTCTTGGGTCACAGACTGTGCGTGACATCTCAGTACTGTTCGCTGTGGCACCAACACGGTGCGACCACGATGCGATGCGGGAGGGCAGGTTTGACAGTTGTACCAGCAATCCGGAACAAGCGATCCTTGGACCGGGCGTGGCTCACTGTAAATGTGCACTTGCGCTCTTGACGAAGTTGAGCACGGCCAGCGCTGTTCATGAGGGGGCATCAGGCAGGCCTTGACAAAGGTCCCTGGCAGATCCCCGCCCTTGTGCAGGTTGAATCTGGGATCCAGCCGCCAGACATGATGGGAGCCGTGCACTGCATATGTTGGCAAATTTGCGCAGCGCGTGACGGTACACATGCCGTGGATAAGAGCATGTCGTGACGCGAACGCACCCAATTGCACATTGCGATGATGGCGGAGGTAAATCATCACAGACGCGCAGCTCCAGGAACTCTTGAGTAAGTTGTGCATGATGTTGCGCGGGGACGACGTCAGAAGGCACCCCAGCCTGGTATGTTGCTGCCGATATCAGGCAGCGTCCGCTCGTACGGGTGTACCGACCCGGTGACCGTTGCTTCACGTTGCATATAACCAGAAGCTGTGCCTTCAAGATCTGAGTCATGTTATCATGTGTGCAGTAACACGAGGCGCTTGCAAAGTCTCAAGGCGCCACCCACGTTGCGCTTGTATCACCGTGCGGGGACCATCGCTCAGGGCAGGATGCCCGGCTGCGGGTACAGCCTGCCGCCACTTGCAGCCTGCTGCACCTGCACGTGAGGGGCGGGCTTGGTGCCACCGTCGCCACGGCCGCAGCCGCTGCTACGCCCTCTTCGATGGCAGGTCAACACCAGCAGTGAATCCGCGCTGTCCAATGGACTGGGCTGGGTTGACCACACTTGGTCAACTGACTGCTTATACGGTAAGGCCAGCTGATGGTAGTCGTACTGATTCGCCTTGTGCTCGCAGGTGTAATTACAGACTTTCGATGCGGCTCCGCCGCCTTGACAAGTGATCTGACGTAAACTTGCGGCCACCAGCAGCGTCTCCTTGCAGTCGCAGCATATGGTGGGCAAGAAGAAGAAGGTGCCTGCAAAGGCGCAGGCACCAAGGGGCGGCGGGCAGGGTGCCAAACCCAATCCCTTCGAGCTCAAGGGCACCAAGCGCAAGTTTGATGTGCTGGGTCGTCGCGAAAAGACAGGAAAGAAGAACATCATCCAGTCCCGAGAGGATGCTGTCACCAAGGTGAAACCCGGCCGCCGCCATGGCACGCACGCTTGCCGCCTGCCGCCGCTGTTGCAGACGCGCCGCTCCCGCATGCTCTGGTGCGGTCGCACCCTCGACCTCTCCGCCCACAGCGTTGCACTGCATTACAATCCCACAGCGCAAGAAGACTCTGCTGGTGGAGTACAAGCAGCTGCGCAAGTCCAACACCTTCATCGACCGGCGCTTTGGGGGTGCGCCCTGCTGCGGTAGCAGGGGGGGGGCGCCCGCGCAGTCGCGCGGGTGGCCCAGCCCTTGGACCCGCCCCGTTGGCCCACGAGGGCCGCTACGCACTTGACGCGGCGCCAGCTGCCGCGCTGCTGCGGCTGCACCTCTGTCGGCGCGGCCGATCCGACCGCGTCAGCAGGAGCTCAGCTGCTGTGCTGCTTTGCAATCCGTCATGCCATGACACCCGCAGCCTCCCCACGCGCGACCCACCTCATCCCCCCCCCCACGAGCCTGTCACACTCAACATGCTTCAACACACCCAACACACTGCACCACACTCCCTCCCCCAACTTTGAATCATTTCGAACCAAAGAGGACGACCCCCGCCTGGATGAGGAGGACCGGGCCCTGGCGCGCTTCCAGGCGCAGCGCGTGCGCGAGGCGCGCCGCGAGGCCAAGTTTTCGCTGGCAGACGGCGACGACGGCGGCGGCCTCGATGGTGCGTGCGCGCGTGTGGGACGGGGTGTGGGGTGGGGGATCCAGCCAGCGGCGCGCGCGCAGCGGGGCGCCGGCAGCCCCTTGGTGGCGCGGCTGGGGGGCGAGCAGGGCTCGAGCGCCGCCGCGGCGCCGCTCCTCGCGGCAGCTGCCGGGCCGGCAGCGGCCGTGGCAGGGGCGGCCAGGGCAAGACTGGCCCCGTCCCACC
>NW_014010692.1:0-7696 GCF_000611645.1 Monoraphidium neglectum
GGCGGTGGGGGAGTCGCCGGCGGCGGCGTCGTCGTCGGCGGCGGCGCGGGCGGCGGCGTCGGCGGCCTTGCGACGCATCGACCAGACGCGCCAACAGATGTGCTCCAGGCGCGCGTCGCGCTCGGCCGCGAGGCGCACGCTGGAGCGGGCGTGCACCTGTTTCGTGTTCGTGGGCGTTGCAAGGCGAACGACGAAGGGGTGTTAGGATGGAGCGGGTGTGTGCGATGCGGGGCGGCCGATGTTGCAGGGGAGCGGTGCGAGGTTTGGGCCGAGTCGGAGATTATTATCAGATCTGGTGATGGAAATTCAAAGGGGGCGGGCGCAATCGACGCAGGCGAGCAAGAGCAGGCACAGGAAGGGTTGAGGACGCAAGTGGGGAGGAGGGCGAGGCGGAGGCAGGGAGAGCCGCAGGGCGCGCTGACGGCAGCTGCGGCGCGGCAACGCCCCCTCCGTTGCTCCCCATAGGGATCTCACCCGCAGCCACGCCTGCTGGATGCTCTCTGCGACGCGAGAGCAGCAGCACGGGTTACGTTTGGGGGCGTTGCTAGGCGGTGCCCACGGCATCAGGCTGGGGTAAAGGTCGGCGCGGCCGGGTTGAAGGCGGTACAGGCCCAGTGCAGCGCGCGTCTGAAGTCCGCCACACCCTGGAAGGCTCCGCACAGCCCCGGAGTGCCCGCCCGGCCGAGCCCGGGGGAGGCCGGCTGTGCACCCTCACGAGGCGGCCTCCGCCCCTCCCAGTCGGCTCTTCCGTCGGACGACGTGCCGCAGAGGCTTCCACATGCAGGGCCTGCAATCTAATCCCCGCACGCGCCTCCTATACACACACCGCTTCGCCCGTGGGTGACGGCGGCACCCCCGCCCCCAAAGCCCAGGCCCTCACCCTCGTCCAGAGCCATCAGGGTCTGCACATAGTACTTGGCGGCGATATTGGTGTCAGCGTCAACAGAGTCCGGCGTGTCGGCAGATGACGCAGATGTGTCGCCGGCGCGCCGGGCGGCCTCGGTTGAGAGCCCGGCCGACAGCTGCGAGCAGCAAAGGCAGCGCGCGGCAGCGGAGCCTGAGTTAAATGTTCATTCCATCGCAAATCGAAAGCGAGGCACGGTGCAGGCGGTAAGTGGGCCATGCGAACGACCCAACATCGACAGCCCATAAGATCGCACTATAATCCTCACCAGGGCGTCCAGGTAGCTGTCCACCCATGCGTTATTGAGAAGCGCCATGGCGAGGGGACGACAAGATGCCCAGCGATCGACGGAGCCGTGCACCCAGCAGCTCCGGCGCGTTGCGGGACCTTGGCGTCAAGGCAAGCGCAAAGAGTCAAAGCGCTATTATCGTGAAAGTTCAAACACAAATGGCAGAGCGAGGCGCAGACAGCTCAAAGCAAAATTCAACGTTGGTTTTACGGAGCGAGGGCATCGAAAACGTGAAGATATTCGGTGTAGTGCAATGTCCTCTGATTCATACGTTGATTTGTTACGAGTCAGGCACAGCAAGTGACGCGCGTGAGCGCACTTGCGGGTGACACGGGCCTGATCCGGGGACAGAAGCAAAGGCTGGATGCTGTAGTGCTTAATATTTTCTACAGCGCAACACAAGGCGCCCTTCTTCACGGATCAGCGCTGTGCTCTGGGGCTGGCTGAGTCGTACGTGTCTGACCGCATGACGCGTACCCCCGCGTGGCAGCGCACCTGGGCGTGCAGCTGCATCCAGAATCTTCCAGCGCTGCCGGCAACACGCATCCGCGCTGTCGATGGCAGTTTACGATTTGTTTGACACTGACAATTGACAGCGCACGTTCCCAGCGATCGCCCTCATGCTCTGCGCTGCTCAGGGCCAGTGGGCCAGCCACCGTGGTGTGTCCGGGCCGTTGCGTCAAGGCGCTGATCGTGCCTGCCGCCATGGCCCTCCATGTGCGCCCCCAAAACATGTTCCCACAACCTCGTTTTGCACCGGAAGTCCTGCAGGATAGAGCATCATACTTCTCTGCTTTCTTCCGTGCCCATGTCTTTCTGAGGCCTGACCCCGCCCCCAAACAAAAAACACACACACGTTCAATGCTGCGATGCTTTCGCCGTACCCCTGTGAGCGACTGCAGCATTCCCTTTTACACATTCTACATGCGACACAAGCTAATTCGTGGCGTCTTTGTTTGAATGCTAGTCACGCTATGGCTGTTATCGCTGCCTTCGACTTTACAAGCAGCGTGATTAATCTTGGGGTCAAGTGTTTGCGATGTGTTTTGAGCCATTTGCGGTGTAGACTAGTGCACCCAGCTGGGGGGAGCCTCATACACATGCACTTTGTTGCCAGCTCAGCCCAGCTCAAGCTGGCCAGGTGCCAGGGTCCGGCCGCTAGGCCAGACCAACACTTGGTCAGACAGCACTGACAGGCCGCGCGCCGGCCTGGCACCGGCCTGCTCGTGCAGCGACATACGCGGACACGGTCATAACATCAATATGCTTCGGAAATCTTCCAGGCCCAGGTTCAAACACGCCAGCTCCCACGTCTGAAGCGTGTCCCTGTCTCGACATTGCCGTTCCTGCAACGTATCATATCATACCGGGATGTTGACATTGACAGGATAATCTTCAATTGCACGACTATCGTCCACTCTGCACTGATCTGCCGCGTCGCGCAGAAGGCGGGATCGCTCCCTTCAGGACGTGGTTGTATAGAAAGCAAGAATCGGTCTAACTTTCAGCTGCTACATAGTCCCGCAACGGCATCGGTCCTGCAAAAGTGATCGCTGCCCGCTGCCGGCAAACGCAACTGGCGCGGCGCCTGCTGTCATCAGCAAGCGGTGGCGGCGATGGAGCTGGGCGAGACGGGCGCCCTGCGGGAGCAATACAGCGACGTGAAGGCCCGGGAGGTCAACGAGGAGGAGGGCGAGAGCGTTGAGGTGCGCGTCGCGACCGCACCTATGCACACGCATTCGCTCTTCGCACATGGCTCCGGCACTGCTGGACGCAAGCTGTTTGCTGGCGCCCCCAACAAGATCCCATGCGCTCGATGCAGCTGATTCTAGGCGCCAACACAGACGCGCCCATACGGGGGTCACCGGGCGGCCGTCTGTCCGCGCGGGCGCGCGCACATCCTGCCGCTCCGCCCCTCCCCCTCACCCTCCCGCCCAGCTCCTGCTCAAGCTGCCAGACGGCCAGAGTCAGACCAGGGCCTTTAAGATGGGCCACACGGTGGCGTTCGTCAAGCTAAAAATTGAGAAGGACTTCGGTGCGCCTGCCCGGCCCGCGCGGGCGGCCGCGCTTTTGGCGGGTCGACGGGCTGCCGCGCCCGCCGCATGTGCGCGCCTCGCGCAGGCCCCTGCCCCTGCCGCGCCGGCCCCGTGAGCCCTCACAACTTTTTTACCCCCCAACAGGCCTCAGCATGGAGAAGCAGCAGCTGGCGCTAGGGGAGGGCGGCGGGAAGCAGCTCATCGACATTCTGTGCCTGGCGGACTACCCGCAGATAAAGGCGGGCCCCGGGGCCGCCAACACGGTCCACGTGTCCCTCGTTGCGTAGGGGCGCGGCCGCACGCGGACGGGCACGGCTGACCCCCATGGGGTTAAGCCACGGGCCGTGCGGCAGCAGGCCTTGGCTTCAAGGTTGCCAGCCTGTCCCGCTGTTGGGCGCTAGGCGCTGCACTACAATCACCCCGGCGGCCATCCTAGGAGAGCTGCCAGGCTGCAGCGTTGTTGCAGTGCGCGGTACCGCGGCCGATGCAACTGCCGTGCGTGCCTTTGATCGTGTGAAGGTGTTGACCAGTCACAACAGAACCGGCCCAACGCTGCCGCGCTGCGTGCACGCTGCGCTTGCTTACACGGCCCTACCGTCGCCGCGATGGGCCTTGGGGGGCGGGGGCATGGGCCGTGCAGTGGCTGGGAGTGTGCGTATGGTCGCAAACATGGGCGTTTGTGCGTGGCTGAGCGCACGCGGGTTCACCTGAATGCAGCCGCATGCAACGCACCAGTCGTGCAGGACTGGTGCACATAGGATTAGGGTCAGGATTGTTACAAGATCCCGCGGTCGCCCGCTCCTGGAGCCATCCAGGCTCATGGGATGTGGCGTTGTAGCATCAGCGTTGTGTGACTGGGACTCATCAAGTGGCCAGCGTTGGCCCATCAAAGCAGGTGTGCACAAAGGCACCACGTATCTGCAAGTCTGCCCTGCACACATCGGATGCGGCACAGTTGGTGAAGTGGCAGCAGATGGCAGCATTCGCGCGAGCCCTACACTCGATGGCAGATGAGCAAACAAGAAGGGATACCAGATGACGCCTTTATGAGCTGCTGCGCACACAATCGTGTGAGGCGCCTCCCCAAACAAGTGCCAGGTTGGTTGGGCCACCCCGCGTCCCACACAATGTCTATAAATGAGAGCAATGCGCCGCGCCACGAGTCATCATCAGACTATGCAGCGTCCATTGGACTGCATGTGCAGTGTGCGCATGACGGACTGCCTGGCACGAGGCAGCCCCCGCGCTGCCACCACCGACCCAGCATATGGAGAGTCAAACCAATCAGAGCCCGGCAACAAAGAACTGACAGACCCCGACCCCGTGACGTGATGCTGACAGGTGATGGTGAACCCGCAGTTGCTGGGTGGCCTCCCGGACCACGGCGGCGGTGGCAGGGCCGGCTTACTGCCGTGAGCAGCTGCCGTCCCTTCGACCTGCGCCAAGTCGCGGCGAGCCGCGCGGCCTCAGAGGGCGGCGCTTAAACCTGTTGCCCTCGCCTTGACGCCAAGGTCCTGCAACGCGCCGGAGCTGGTGGGTGTACGGCTGCGGCGATCGCCGGGCATCTTGCCGCCCCCTCGCCATGGCGCTTCTCAATAAGGAATGGGTGGACGCCTGCACCCCGCCTTGCTTTCAATTCGCGCGATGGCATCAGTGAGGCACGACAACTAACCCCCCACCTGGCGCCCCTCCCTGCACACACACACACACACACACACACACACACACACACACACGCACGCACGCACGCATGCACGCGCGTGTGTGTGTGTGACAGAGAGAGCGAGAGAGAGAGCAGGGCTAGAGACCTGGGCATAGGTAGTTGTGGGCTGTGGACGTCTTCGGTGGCTGCTTGTTCCTGCGAGCTGATGTTGCTCTAAGAATGCATGAAAGGGATCGGCGCGCGCGCGCGTGCACACACACACGCGCACAATGAATTGATACTTTGACTACCTTGGAGTGGTAGTCGGCCACACACAAACACGTGGGCGCATTCTTCGCTTTCCTTCGTCGGAACTTCTGCGTTCGAGTAGCTGCCACACGGGTGACACCAGCCCAAACCAGCCGTGACCGCAGTATAAGGATATGCTAGATATTGGCATCGTATATCACCGCCGTCCACGGCGGAATTCCGTGATCCTGGTACTTACACATCGGTCTCATCTTTGCATCCCCCCGTGCGGCAGCCTAGCCCTGAAACGCAGACCAACACAGAAAGAAATGCACGAGCCTGTTGCGCATTCACAGCGGCGCGCTCAAAGCATGCAGCCATGCTGCCGAGTGGCGGTCGGCGTGCTGCTGGTGGGCGTGCTGGCGGCCTTCCCGCAGGCTTCTCTGGCGCACCGCCTGCTCTCAGACAGCACCGCCCTGACGGCGCGCCAGCCCGCCCCCGTCACTGACACTGCCAGCGGCAATTTGACGCCCATTGCCGGCAGCGATACAGCTCCAGGTGCCCTCAGGTGGGTTGGTCTCAGCCGCCCCACGTGCGCATGATGGCGGCAGCGGGTGGGCAATCGCGAGCGAGGCGATGTGCCAGACCCCAGGGATGTGTGCATGAATGCAGCAATATTGCCAGCAGGCGCCTTACTAACCAGCGGCTCGCTTTTGTTTGGTTGCGGGTGCGCAGCTTGGTGCCAGGCGCCGCGTATCGCGTCGTCAACGGCGCCACGCCTAGAAAGCAGAGGTGAGCGCGCTCGCGTGCACACGCGCTCCAAGCAGAGTGCGTCTGCAGGGCGTGGCCCACTGCACCCGTTGCTCTAGCAATTAGAGCACAACTTGCAGCCCGCTGTTTTTAGTCGTGTTTGAGAACCTGGCCGGTTTCGCACCCCCCAGCCTGCGGCTGAGGACAAACTGTCGCAAGCTCATTGTTTCTGCCCAAACCTCCTCACGGCCGGCCTCTCGCGCTCGCCGTCCCCCCCCCTAAAGGTTTAAATACCAGCTGGGCTTCCGTCCCCGCACGTCCAACGGCGGCAGCAGCATGTGCGGCGCCAGCCTCATCCGCGCTGACGTCGCCCTGACGGCCGCGCACTGCCTGCCTTCCAGCATCGACGCCGCCGCGGTAGACGAGATGCGGATCTACGCAGGTGGGTGGGTGGACAGGCGGACGGGTTGGGTGGGTGAGAGGATGGGATCGCTCAAGTGATGGGATGGCGGGTGAAAAGCGGGGTTTGGGGCGAGGGCAGGGGCCGCCGGCAACCTTGCGGAGAATTACTTGAGAGCGAGCTCAAGCGAGCCGAGCCGACCCCTGATCAGCCCCCGCCAATCCTCCGGGGAGCCGCAACGTCGCCACGACTGGCCCACGTTCACATCAGCATACCGCCGGCCGCCGCACGTGAACCCCACCGGGTTCCGCCCGCTGTCTCCGCTCTCATATCATCCCCTTCGACATCCCCTCTCCCCAGGCGGCATCATCAACTGGCTGAGCCCAGACACCGACGCGACAGAGTACCGCGTGCGGGGCGCGGTGCGCCACCCGGCCTACAGCCCCAAGAACAGCCGCAACGACATTGCCCTCGTGTTCCTCGACCAATGTGTGGCGCTGGGGCCCGCGGTGCAGCCCATCAAAATCGCCACACCAGAGGGTGCGCTGGGCTGGGGGCACGAAATCTGGGTCTGAAGGGGTTGCTTTCGGGGTGAAGGGGCAGGTGCCGTGTCTGCGGGGTGCCTGCAGCGGTGTGAGGGCCTGGGGCCTTGCATGCGGAGCTCCGCCTGGTTTGACTGTGTAGTGCAGGATGCCGCCTGCGCTGACCGCGCTCGCGACCTTTTCCGAGCCTGGGACAATCCCTGCACACAGCAATGCGCGGCCGTGCTGCACCGCATGCACTGCAGAGTTTGCGGCCGCCAAGGGCAGCACCTGGATGGTGTCGGGCTGGGGCACGACGGACTACGGCGCGGACCCGACCCTGGGGCAGGACGGGGCGCTCCCGAAGCTGCTGCAGTTTGCTCACGTGAAGTACGTGCAGCCGTCTGTGTGCGAGTCGGCGCTCTCGGAGGCGGGGGGCCCGCGGTTTGGATCGTCGGTGTTCGACGAGAACACGGCCATGTGGTGAGCGGGGATGGGGGCATGGGGCGTGACGGCGAGAGTGTGTGAGCGTGTGTTGTGTGTGTATGTATTGAGTGGGGGGGGGGTGGGGGTGTGTGTGTGTGTGCGCGGGCACACGCCCGCAGGTGTACTTATGTGTGAGTGCTGGTGTGTTTCCCTGGGGAGCACATGCATGTTCACGGTCCTAAAAGCAAGAAGGTGTGGTGTTCGTGAGTGCAGTCGACTGAAGTAGCGCGCGCTCGGCCCAAGGATGGCGGCCGGGAGCGTCCACGTCAAGCTCAGAAACCCAATTCTGCGGCATCCATCTCCATGTGCTGACGACCCCTGTAACCATCGGCGCTAGTCAGCCACACACACCTGTCATCACCACCCACGCCTCCTTGCCCTGCCCGTCAGCCCGGCCTGCAGGCGCCCCCACTCCCCGC
>NW_014010691.1:0-7696 GCF_000611645.1 Monoraphidium neglectum
CCCCTCCCCGGCCCCGATTGTTCCCCTAAACCCTAGGGTCCTTCCACGGGGCCCTGAGCCTCCACTACAGCCGGGTGACGGTGCGCGCGCCGCGGCCCTTCAGGTGCGCCTTGGACGGGCTTTGATAACGGGCAACGCGAGTGCAGAGGAGGGCGCGGCAAAGTGGATGCCATGTCGGTGTTGTCCAGGGCGGACGGCCCCACCGGGCATTCTGCTGCAGCCATTTCACCAGCCCAAGCCGCTCCCATGCGTCGGCCGCGCTGGCCCGCAGCGCACAGCCTGGTGTGCGGCTCCGCGCTGGGGCGGCGCTGAGCAGCACTGACGTCACGCCCAATGGCACACACTCATCAGGTGCTTCTTGGAGTCAGAGCAACTGCTGGGCCCCTGCCCCCTCCCCCACTATTTGCATTGCACCCATACATTACAGGGAGGCCTACCGCCAGGCGCATTCCGACGTGCCACTCATGGCCAAGCTGCCCCTCATGAGCCGCGAACAGCTGATGGAGCGCGCCGCGCAGCTGAGCCTGACGGCGCCGGTCGCGCCACACGCGGCAGGTGGGATGCTGCTGGAGGGGCGCGGCGCTGGCTCTGTGGTGGCAGGGGGCCGGGCGCGCCATCGCTTCACAGAGGTCCCTGGCAACAAATGTGTGCACTGACTCTTGACTGCATTCAAATGATTGTCAGCCGCATGTGCACTCAGATGTGGCTGTGCGTCGTGTGCCCCACTCCACGCGGGGATGCCGCACGCACCGTCTGCCCTCCGCCCGTGCGCCCCTGCACTCAGGGGAGTTCCTGTGGGAAGCCGGGCTGCAAGGCATGTTCCGCACCGGCGACTGCATCTTCCAGCCCGCCGGCAGCGGAGGAGGATTCAGCGCAGCCGCGGCGCCCGTGTTGGCACCGTCCTTGCCAGCAGCAAGGCAATTACCGCCGCCGCAGCAGCAGCCGTGGCAGCAGTGGGAGCCTGGGAAGGGGCAGGAGCGGCAGGGCAAGCGCCAGCGCTGGATGAGGGAGCGGCTCGCAGCGATGGGGTCTCCGCTCGCACTGGCCGTGGCCGCTTGCGATGACAGCGGCGGCAGCACCCAGGGCGGCGGCGTGAACGGCAGCGGCGGGGGCGGCATTGGCGGCAGCGCCGGCGACGCGGTCGCTGCGTTGGACCTGCTGACATTCACCAGGGGCGGCGCTGCGGCACAGCGCGTCGCTGCGCTGGTGGCGGCGGACTGCTCGACTGTCGCGGGGCAGCTGGGCGCCGGCTTGGAAGGGCAGGGGGCGGGCCCCCTCGTGACGCAGCAGCGGCTGGCGTGGGCATGGGCGTCTCCGCTGACTGGCAGCGGCTGGACAAGGGCTGCGAGTTGACGGCCATGTGCTGTGTAAACTTGTGGTATTTCTGGCGTGGTCGGGTCGGGTCCACGCCCATGACTGTTTGATGTCAGGCGCTGGTCTCAATTACTGCACGTGCCGAGGGCCGCGCGGAAGGGGGGGACGCGGGTGGTCTGTGGCACGACTCTGGAACGACGCGCTGTGCTAGTAAGGCCAAAACCCATTCGTGCGACAGCTGATGAATTCATCCTGAACGTGCAAGCAGTGACAATTTGTGTTGACCAAGTGGCGTGTCCTAGGGCCGGCCGTCACAGGAGCCAGAGCCTTTCTCACAGGAAATGTAGCAAGCAGCAGTGTGACAAGGAATGTGGGGGTATTCTTCCCTGGAGTGTGTGGGAACCTTGGGTTTGTGGTGCAAGGGATACCCGATCCACCGGTGGATACGCCTTGTTACATTGATGCATGCAACAACCGTGTGATGACCCAAGCAAACGAGCCTGCAGCCTCCCTGGCCCCCACTGGCATTGTTGTGCGATCTGCAGGTGCGGTGCGGTGAGCGGCGCGGTGAGATCTGGGCAAAACGCACAACTGCGACAATCCAATTACTATGAGTAATGATATAAGCCGTACCCACCCGCCTGTTGCTCAGTGGCCTGCAGTCTCTCTCTCTCGTGTCATCTCTGACTCACGCCTTCCGGGTGAGGCTCACAAGTTTGGGCCTTGCCGGCCAACGGTAGTGTGCGCATTCGATATGAGCATAGAAGTGGTCAGAGTGATTGCGGTAATCAATCCATGCAGCCAGGATCTATTGTAGCCTGGCACCCACCGTTTGGACACCCAGGTGCGCACTGCACTGAGATAAGCGACAATTATCAATGCAAAAATGTTTCAAAGATATTAAGATACCCTGTTGAACGTGTCGGCGCTCTCAAACGACGCGGTGGCCTCGGATTGCCGGCCACTTCGCCTTGCCCTATGATGTTGCGAGCGAGCTAGAGACCGATATCGCGCTCTTTGGCCAGTGATCAATTCAAAACACCCACTGATACTAAGCATCAAGCCTTCTTTGCCTGCTGATCCTGACACACAGCCGCCCACTGCATACCAGTGGCCGACCCCCATTTCACCGGGGTGCCTTTCAGGCGGCCCGCGACGCTCGTATTCAAGCACACAAGTCAATCCACATTGACACAATGTGTCGCATGGACGCCATCGTGCTGGGCCTCCTGGCGCTGGTTGCAGGTGCGTGGGCACGGCGGGTGGTCGGCGGTTGCTCCGCACCAAGTTTGCGGCAACTGCAGCAGGGGAGGATTGCACAAGGCCCCGTCAACGAGTTTGGCTGCTGTGCTTTGTCGATTTTTTGGCTTCGTTGGGACCCGTCTGGACGCATCGGGAGGCCTGATGCCCCTGCGTCCTGGCGGCGGTGCGCTGTCATCCCAGCCCCACGAGCACATGTGCTGCCGTTCTGTGCTGCCCCCGTGTCATGGCCTCATGGCTTCGCGGCGCTGTCGCCAACCTTGAGGTCCAGGGATTGAGTCCCAATCCTGACTCGCATCCCAATTGCGGGATATCTAGGGAGGCCAGTGCTATGCGATGCAAAGCCCCGACCCACGCTGCACACGGCTAGGACAGCGGCAGCGTTGGTAGGGGCAGCCGACAAATGATGACCACACGTTGTTTGCATAGGCAGTGCCACTCATTCAGGAAATTCGGGGCTCAACGTGGTGCCTGGTGACGGCGCGAGTCGAATAATGAAGGGGGAGGGCATGGCCTGCAGGGGGGCGGGCGCAACTCACCTCACACGCACACACGCACGCACGTACGCACACTCATCCACAGCCCTCCCAACTTCACCCCACTCCTGTGGTTGCCCCTCCAGGTTGCACTGCGCAGGCCAGCCCCAAGGCCGTCCCAAAAGCTGCACCCAAGGGGGCGTTCACAATCAAGCAGAGTGGCAGCAACACACTCGAGGTCAAGGCAGTCCAGGACAAGAAATCCTCTGTTGGTTATTGCCTGGAGATCCTCGCCTACCTCTATGACCTTCCCGACAAGACAGGCGACCTGCCGCCGGGCTACACTGTGGTGGGCGCCTGTGCTACGTGGCGCACCTGCCCCAAACCCGTGCTGCCACGCCTGTTTCCAATCCAAATGGCCCCTTCTCCCCAAGCCCAACAATTTGCATGCATGCATGCATGCTCTGCGGCGCTCACTGCCACAAGCCCTCGCTCCACCATACGCTCCCGCCAGCTCTGCCCTACTGATACGGCCATCAACATCTTCCTGTTCCGCCTGGGCTACAAGTCCTTCATCAAGGATCCCGTGCAGTACATCGCCGACAATCCGACTCTTAGGCCCTTCATTCAGAGGGTGAGCCTGCTGTTTGACAGCTACTTGGCAAGGTCAGGGCGCAAGCAAGCAGACACGTGCTGGACACGGCATAGGCAAGTGCAGGCTGCTCAGCGCGTGGCAAAACATGGCGCATTGCCTATGTTTGCAGCTGGTGGCGTGCTCCATGGGTTGCTTTAAATGCTGGCCGTCGCTGGCTGCAATCGACTTTGAGCTCTCTGAAGCCTTAACCCCAACCATCTGCCCAGGTGTTTGCTTACCATCTGATTCCCAATGGTGCCACTGGCCCCACCTTCGGCATGTAAGCAGCAAGACATGCTCAGCGCCGCCGTGCCCCGCAAGTATTGTTGACCCATACACGTGCTCCCTTGCATTGAGCCGTTGCGCTGCGCAAAAATGATTGCACGCCCTGTTCAGAGCTGACGGATGCATCCACCACCAACCCCCCTCTGGCAGTGAGTTTCCCCAGGCAGTTTCCAAGGGCTACATCCCTACAACACCCTACAATACGGCCGCCCTTGCGGAAGACGGCACGCCATATCCTCTTTTCATCGGAAACTCTAAATACTTCAGGTGTGCACAGGAAATCAAGCTGCAATTAGTTGACCGACGCGTCTCCAATTACTGTGTGTCGGCGAGCCGCAGCATGTTTTGGGGGGTTTGGCAGCTGCGACAAGCGTAGTGTTGGGACAAAGCATTAAGCAGACACAGCAATGCCTGCTCACTGCATTAGGGGTCCTGCTCCCCTCTCGCAAGGTCCACGCGATGCACTAGAATTGAAGAGACATGCTGCAAATGATGTAGGGCATCCCGTTTTGCCTGAGTTGCTCCTGCCCCTCCATATCTCCCTAACTACTGGCTTTCTTGACCACTGCGGCCTTCTGACCTCCACAGATTTATATACATCAACGCCTCGATCACGTCAGGTCCCTACCCTACAGACAGGGGCAACCGCGCGATATCGTTTGTGTATGAGGTGGCCCTCCTCAAGCAAGGCGCTGTTGCTGTGTCCCTGGCCCACGCAATCAACAAGGTGTGTGCGTGTGCGCACCTGCGCGCGAGGTCCTACTGGTATGCAGGCTGAGAAGGGCCGGTCAAACGCGGGCGCACACAAGGGATGTAAAGTGCGGATGGGCGTGCTGTGTGCGGTGCACGCACGCACGCACGTGCGCGTGCCTGCCTGTGCCTGCCTGTGTGTGTGTGTGTGTGTGTGTGTGTGTGTGTGTGTGTGTGTGTGTGTGTGTGTGTGCATGCGCATTTGCTTGCGTCTGTGCGTGCGTGCATGCGTGCGCAAGCGCTGCTTGTGTGAACCCTGTTTTTCAGTTTACAGGTGCCAGGCTATTATATTTGCTGGGCCCCTCGGGGGTACCGTGCTATGCAAGATGGTATCATGTACTGCCCGTGCATACAGGCCCCCACTCGCCCGCTAATCTCGAGGTTTGACCACTGATCCCCACAACACCAAGTGCACACACGCATTTTGCAACCACAGGTGCTGATTCCGCCCAACACATTTTTCAACATCAAGACAGCACTCCAGTACTACCCCAGCCGCTACACGGGCCAGCAATTCAGCTTTTCCAAGTTCCTGTACAGGTGGGGTCTTAGCTGCACTCCCCATCACCAGCACGCAACGCGGAGTGGCTCTGGTCGCTAGCAGCCTTGTGCTTGTGACGATGTGCTGCGCGGGCGCATGCCATCTGGGAATTGCCTCAGCAACAACAGAGTAAGCAAGGCCGACCAAACGCATTCATTGCTGCAATCAAGCTGTCCTACATGGCAATTTTACAATGCGCAGGTGGGTAAGTGCTGGCGGAAAGTCCTACACTACTGCAACGACTGCTGTCACGGTGAGCAGCGGGCACGACACAAAAGTGCAAGGAGGTTGCAATCTCGAATGGCATACCAGTGCTCACCCGTGCGTTTCCACACTTGCATGAGGATTTGGTCTGATAAGCAAGTGCGGCGCGGCGGCCTTGGACATGACATGCAGCGTCACCCACCTGCATGCCCCTTATCTGCTTACGGCCCTACAGTTGTTTGCCTCCACCGATAAGGCTTGGACGACTGGTCTTGGCAGCGGCATTGGCAGCGTAAACCCTAGTGTCCTCACCAAGGGCAGGACAGCCAGGAACCTCCAGCAGGCGCTCCTCAAGGTGCTTGCCAATCTGAGTCCTTTTGCTGCTTGGAACCATGCTCGGTTGGTCAAGTGTATTGGCAACAAAGGCAACATACACGTTTGGTGCGGCACAATCTGCATTGATTTGCCCCAGATTGACGGCTTGGTGTCCTGACCCCTGGTGCATCATCCTGCCTCGCAGTACACGCAAGCTCCAGGCGCACTCAATTGGCAGGGCATCAACGGCACGTATGGTGCAGGTTTGCCGTGGACCACTCTCAATTCCTTCCTTCGCAGCGGTGCGGTAGGCCCAAACCTGCTGTCATCCCTGCCGATTGGCTCGGGCAACTATTCCACCTTTGCGTGCGCGGCCAGCAACACCACACTCACGGCGCTTGGGTCTGCCAACAACAATGCTACACAACTCAGCACTACCAGGCCCTACTTCACTCTTTACGCTGGTGGGAACAAGCAACCAGTGTGCAACAACTTTTACCTGAGCCGCGCTTGTACTGACACCACGTGCTCGTCACCTGCTCGAATGTGCTGCAGTCAGTCAAAACATCCATGCATTCAACCCACCTGCAGTGTTGCTGCCTCGCCCTGCAGTTGACGTCAACTTTGTACCTCTTGGACACTTCGCAGGTGCCTCCACCATCTACTTTGTGGATGATTTCCCCCTCATCCCCTCAAACACTGGGGTGTGAGTGTTAGATCATCATGTGCGTCACGTGGTGCTTGCGGCCCTTGTTGGACCAACATGCACAGTGGCAGACCTCGTACTGGGGATGTACAACTCATCATGGTATGTTGTGGCTTGCAGGTACGAACTGTTGATTGGGTGGCCGTGGCATGTGCACAAGACCTTGGACCTGTGAGGTTGGAGAAAGGTCAGCTGTCAGCTTAGCAAATAGTTGAGAAGCACTGTTTTTTTGCACAATTCTCAGGTGACACATGATATTTTTGAGCCCCCTTTATCAGGGGGCCAGGCACCACGACTTGCTGACTGACACAATTGCAAGCTACTCCATGTTGACAGGAGGCTGAAGGCTTGGCATGCTTAAGATTTTGGACCAACTTAGCCCTGTGCATGATAATCAAGTGGATTGCATTGCATTGCAGCTTGCGTGCAACAACTCGCATTAGCTGGCGTACATTTTGCATCTATGTGTTACAGGATCAGAATAGCTTCACGTGCGTTTCACAGAGTAAAGATGTTGATTTTGTCACATGGACAGTCACCAGGCAAAGCTGCAGGCGCATGGAACCCCCAGAAATTGCCGTCTTTGCTTTGTGTTTGTTGCGTAGTATCAGATGCACACAGATCATGTGGCCAGTCACCTGGAGCAAGGATCTGGCATACACACAGGTACCAGGCAGGGCTGCGGCTGCGGGAAACCCCGAAAACCGCATCTGTGCAGGTGTCGTCAGTATCTCATGTAACTTCACATGCATTAAAAACCGTCATCGGTCAAGCCACAACGCCGCAAACCTTCCCCCAGCGTCAGAGTTGTTCGGGGCAGAGGGGGGCCCAGTACCACGCGCAAAAGCAGGGACCCAAGCATAACACTTAAGCAATCAAAGCAGGGCATGGGGCGCGCCGACCCGCACAACGCACACGGTCATAGCGACCGCGGGGCAGGGGCGCGCACCACCCATCCAAGCAGAAACCCCTGGCCTAATGGAGAACAGGGTTGGTTTCAACAGGGTTGGCCCCGTTGCCCCTCCTTTTTTATAGACAGTCGGTTACACGGGGTTAGCGATGTGCCGAGCACCTGCGTGCAACCTAGGATTAGGATTGTTACAGCGTCCCGCGGTCACCCGCTCCTGGAGCCATCCAGGCTCATGGGATTGTACAGTAAAGCACCAGCGTTGTGTGACTGAGAGTCAGGTGGCTACCGTGCGCCATTCAAA
>NW_014010690.1:0-1748 GCF_000611645.1 Monoraphidium neglectum
GCGCCGGCGCGGGCGGCCCCAGCGCCGGCCGCGGCGGCCCCACCGTCGAGGAGGTCGACTAAGCACCCACTCCCCCTCCCCACACACCCGGCCACCCGTGCTGGAGCGTGCTGCCGTTTGCATTCACCCGTACATATGCGGCAGCGGCAGGGCCGGAGGAGGTGGCAGCGCCCAGGGGGAGCGCCGTGGGCCTGTCCCACCGCGCATCGCCCTGGGACTGGTGCGCCTCTCTGGCGGCGCAGCGGCCTGGCGTGGGGCAGAGTTTGGGTCGGCTTGGCGGGTTGCCCCCGCGCTCCCCTGCTTGGGACGAGAAGCTTGCCACCGCTGCCATCGCACATATGAAACGTTTCCCGCGTATGTTTGTCGTAATCGGGTATCGTGATAGCACAATTCGTTCCGCCCAGCGATGGGCGCCACGGGTTTCGTCAGGCGTGTATTCTTTCAAGCGCCGCCGCCCCCTGCGCATGCACGTGCTGCGCCGCTGCTGCCGATGACCTCCCCTTGGCACATGCTTGTGCGTGAGGCCGTACGCCTGCCATGAGGCCGGGGTTTGTGGACGCGTGCGCCGCTGGTGCAGCTCCCCCCCTGCGCCGTTGTCGTGGCTCGCGCCGCTATTGTGGCTCGCGCCAACGGCTCTCAATGGCAGTGGTAACAACTGCACCATTTACGCCCCCATCGGACACGTGGCCCTGGAAGTGGAAGTGACAGACAGAAACTGTCTCTGTAGACAACATGTGGGGCTGAAGGTCAAAGCAGATGAAACGCCAACCGGTGTCACCTGGGCTCCTCACCGGCAGGCAGGCTGGCCCGCAGGACATTGGCAGCCCGTTGGCTGAAGCCATGGAGGCAAGACTGGCATGGTCAATGCGCTTTGTGAACTTAGACGCCTCTCCAAACGCTGCACTGCAAGAAGGGCTTGGTGGCCAGGAGTGCCCACAGCGCGAAGCTCTTGCTGCAGCTGAGGTCAGCAGCAAAGGTTGCCCGGCTGGCGGCGCCCAGCAGCAGCCGGGTACAGGCTGGAGTATTTGATTTAGTATTTAAAAGACTTGTTTCGCATCCTGCATAGCTAGGTACGGCCAGGCGCATGCCCGCATCACACTCTTCCGGACCGGCGTGCGAAATTCGGATCGCTCACCCGTATGCATATGCAATTACATCATAATTTACTTGATCAGAGACCTGACGTTATTTCCAACAAGATCCCAGCAACGAGGCTGCAGCTAGTAGCAGCGGCTACGAGCATTGACTGGGCCCCGGCGTGGCCCCCGATCATTTACATCTCTATTTACATGTGTGATTGAACAAATTCAAAGCGTTGCACAGCGGACGGCGCATTGGAGACCCACCCCCACGGGGTCGAGTCAGGCGTCACACCACAAAGGCGAGCACGCCGTGCCCTGACTGTGCAAGTGCGAGTATTGATCATCAAATGAGCATTTTATATTGCCTTCAATCGCTCAGCCAGCTGCATCGACCCTTGTTGTCCACCCACCCAGTTCGCCCGCCGCAGCAGCGGCAGCAGCGGCTGCACCGGCCCGATGGAGGTAGCTGCGGGGCGGCGCGCCAGCGCCATCTCGGACGACTGCGAGTACCTCCCGCCCACGACAGGCAGCAGCTTTGGCAGGCGGCCAGCAGCGGCCGCCGGCGCCGACGCCGGCGCCCGACCCTCCCGCGACAGCGACTGCGAGTACGAGGCCGAGTCTGACTTTTCAGACGACGACTCGGCCGGCGCCGCGCCAGGCGCGGCG
>NW_014010690.1:2562-8507 GCF_000611645.1 Monoraphidium neglectum
CCGCCCCGCCAAGGCGCTGCTGGGCGGCGCCGTCCGCAAGGCCGCCGGCGGCGCCGGCGGGACGCGCGTGCTGCACCGCTGGACGTCCGAGGAGCACGCGCGGCTCGAGGCCCTTGTTCGGCAGTACGGCACCGAGCGCAACTGGGCGCTCATCGCGGAGGGCATCCGCGGGCGCAGCGGCAAGCAGTGCCGCGAGCGGTGGCTCAACCACATGCGGGAGGGTATCATCAAGTGAGGGCGTCGCGGTCGGGCAGGGGCGCAGGCGCGGGCCCATTGCACAGCCGCTGCGGGCATGCTTCGCAGCCGCGGTGCGGCGCGTGCTTCGCAGGCGCAGACCCCCGTGGTGCCGGCGCCTCGCCATTCCCCGCAGCCCAGCGGCACCACAGCGTGCCGAGCCTTCCCACCCCGCCCCCCTCACCACCCTTCCCACACTGACGCCCGCACCCCCTCCCTGCAAATCCCCTCCCCCGGCTGTACCGCTGCCCCCAAGGGGTAACTGGCTGCCTGATGAGGAGTTCCACCTGGCGCTCTGCCACGCCCTGGTTGGCAACCAGTGGTCGCAGCACTGCACCCGCCTCCGCGGCCGCACCGAGAACTCCATCAAGAACTACTGGAACGCGACGCTGCGGTCCAAGCAGGGCAGCAAGCGGCGCGGGTTCCTGTGGTGCTACATCGACAAGATCAGGGGCGCACTGGACAACGAGGGGCTCAGGCACCGCGCCTTTGGGGACACGGTGAGGGCGCCCGCCCAGGGACGCGGACGCGGAGGTCGCCCTGTGGGCAGGGGCGGGCCGCGGGGCCCGCGCGTGCAACGGGGTGCGCGGGGCGGGAGTCGGCAGGGGGGCCGTGGCCAGGGGGGTGCGAGCAGGCTGCTGAGGCCGTGCGTTCATCAAAAGCCCCTAACTGGCCCGTGAGCGCCCGGTGCAGCGGTCTGGTGCTGCGACGGTGTCATGTTGCACGGCGCCCATCCACCGCCACAGCCACCGACCCCACCCAACTTTGCTTTAAATCCCCTGATTCAACCCCTGTCCCGGTCCGTGCGGTCATTTGTCCCCCAGGTGCACGGGGTGCACCTGCACAATACGGGCTGGCTGCCCGCCTGGCTGCGCGCCCGCATCGCCAGCGGCGACCTGGCGGTGCCGCAGCCCGGCGACGCCCTTGGCGCTCGCGGCTGGAAGCGCCTGATTGACAAGGAGCTCGCGTTCCTCCGTGACAAGGACGGCGCCGCCTCTGCGACCACCGACATCCCCTTTCCAAACCCGTCCTCGCGCTCGGGCGCGGGGGGCGGCGCCGCGGGGGGCGGCGGGGCGGCGCTGCTGGCGCGGCCGCGGGATCGGGAGCGCGAGCGGGCGTCGGGGCGGCGGGAGCAGCAGCTTCAGGAGCAGCAGCTGCGGCAGCGGCAGCAAAAGCAGCAGCAGCGGCGGCAGCAGCAAGGAGGGCAGCAGCAAGAAGAGCAGCAGCAGCAGCAGCAGCAGCAGCAGCAGCAGCAGCAGCAGGAGCAGGAGCAGCAGCAACAGCCGCAGCAGCACTGGGTGCTGGAGCCAGAGCAAATCCTGCAGCTGCATCGTCACCAGCAGCAACAGCAACAGCAGCAGCAGCAGCAGCAGCAGCAGCAGCAGCAGCAGCAGCAGCAGCAGCAGCACCTGCAGCACCTGCAGTTTTACCAAATCACCACAGGCGCCTCCGGGGCTCATGGTTACCCAGACTCGCACGCTGCCGCCCCTGCCGCCGGCCTGCATCTCATGTGCAGCGCAGAGCTTGCGGACGTGATGCTGATGGGGGACATGGATGACGATGCGTATGGCTGCGAGGACGGGGATGACGAAGACGATGACGGTGATGACGCTGATGATGAGGCGGGTTGCGGCGATGTGAAGGTCAGGCCCGAGCTGCTCCTGCAGCAGCAACTGGGCACGCTCCGGCCCCACTACGCCAGCCAGCCGTGCGGGGCCGCCATCACCGAGGGGAGGCCCGCCCTGGACGCCGCGGAGGCCGCCACGGCCTCGGTCCCCGGACTGCCGCGCCTCGTCGTGACCGCGCAGCAGCCCGGTTGGTGGGGCTCGGCGGGCGGCGGCGCGTTCGCGGCGGCCGTTGCGGCGGCGGCGGCCGCGGCGCCCGCATCCAGCGCCGACGGCGAGCGCACGCCGGCGCTGTCGCGGGACCCGAGCTTCTGCGGTTCTGTGGGGTCGGCGGGCGGCGCCGCCCCCATCATGGCGCGCCTCCGCCTCGCCAGCGCCAGCCCTGCGCCCCACTCGCCGCTCGCGCAGCCCCAGCCGGGTGCTAACCCGTTTGCGCCTTCCGCCGCTGTTGCCGGCGGCAGCGGCCAGGCGCACGCGGGCTTGGTCCTACCAGCGGTTGGCCTGCCGAGGGTGTACCAGCCATCTTTGCTGTCGTCAGCCGCCTCTTATGGCAGTGAATACTCGGCGGCGAGCGCGATCCACGGCGGCGGCCGGCACGCGCAGGGCCAGGGGCCCCCGCCGCCAGGGGCTCTGTCAGGCAGCCCCACAATCAGCACCGAGGTGCCTGGCGGGGCGATGCTCTTTGCCGGCGTGCAGCAGCAGCAGCAACAGCACCACCTTCTGTTCCAGCAGCAGCAGCAGCAGCAGCAGCAGCAGCAGCAGCAGCAGCAGCAGGATGGCAGCCGCGGCAGTACGCCGGACTGCCGCGCTGCCACCGTGTGCTCCTCGCCTTTTGGCTCGCCCCACGCGCAGAGCAGGGGCGCGTTTGATTCCGCCTGGACGCCCGCGAGCAGCAGCGCTGCAGCAACCAGACTGGCAGACCCAACGCTGCCCATGTCACAAGCTGCACAGCCCGTGCTCAGCCGGTTTGCAGCTGGGCGTGGTGGTTATGCGTGCCAGCAAGCCCCAGGAGCAGCCGAGGTCTTTGATCCTTATGCCCCTGCACCGGCGCCCCATCTGCTGCCGCAGCAGCACCAATACCTCTACCACCATTCGCAGCACTATCAGGCGCCGCCCTCACTGATGCAGCAGCAGCAGCAGCAGCAGCAGCACCAGCAGCCGCTGCAGCAGCCGCTGCAGCAGCAGCAGCAGCAGCAGCTGCTGCAACCATCGCAGCAGCTGCAGCAACCATCGCAGCAGCAGCAACCATTGCAGCCGCAGCAGCAGCAGCAGCAGCAGCAGCAGCAGCAGCAGCAGCAGCAGCAGCAGCAGCAGCAGCAGCAGCAGCAGCAACAGCACGCTTTGCCGTCCCTCACCCGAACCGAGCCAAGCGCAGACGCGATGCTCCCTCCGCCGCGCGTCGTGTTGATGCAATACGCTGCTACCGGTGGTGAGGGCCGGCAGGGCGCTCAGCGAGGTGTTCCAGAGGGCGCTGCTGCACTGCTGCCCAACCCCACACGCGCGTCCTGCTGCGGCAGCATCGGCAGCGGCGACGCCGGCGTCCCGGGAAGCGCGGGTGTCAGGAGCAGCGGCGGCGGCGGGGTCGTCGGCGGCGGCTCGCTCAGCGCGAGCCTCGGCCTGCTGAGCAGCGGCAGCCTGCCGAGCATGCTGCGCGGCGACAGCGTGCTCCTGCTGGACGGCGCCCCCGGCCGCACATCCCCCTCACTGTCCGGCCCCCGCGGCCCGTCGCCGGGGACTGGCGCCGTGGGGCGGACGGCTGCGGTCGGGGGCGCGCCTGCCTTGGGCGTCCACGGCGGGCACGTCATGATGGGCAGCGCGGCGTCTGCAGACCTGACGGACGCTATCTGCAGGCTGGTGGGCGGCGACAGCATGCGCGAGGGTATGATGATGGATGCGGTGCTTGAGGATGTCCTGGCGTCGCCCTGACTCACATAACGAGCCAGGTGCTGCCAATGACAGATAGGCTGCAAGCAGGCTGGCTTTCTGCCATTGCGCAGGCGCCGAGCAAGCTGCATGCTTCTGATGGCGATCGCAGCGCCGCAATTGGGTGCTGGCTGTCTGTCAGTGGTGCGGCTCCGGGTGCCGGCAGGACTGCCCACCATCCGGAGGCAGAGTGTGTGTGGGTTGGCAGCCGCCTGGGCTCCCTGGCCCAGTGCGGAGAACCGCTGGAATATGGCGTGGAGAAGATGGTGCGGCGCCCCTCATCCAGTTTTGGCCACAGCAGAGTCGTCTGGTGGCGCCAGCGTGGGCCGCGTAGTGAGCGATGCTTTGTGCCTCAGCTTTTAGGGTGCCGAGGATGCGAGGGTCTGAGCGGGCACGCGCTGAAGGGCACTTGTGGCAGTGCGCGTGCAGCCGCCCCGTCTAAGACACCCTGTGAAGGCCCGACTTGGCTCGATCGACGAACCATGAGCTCAAGTGACTCATCCGCACACGGCCGTGGCTGTCGCATCAACCAGTTGTTTGTGATCGTGAGCGCCTGCGCGCCGTCACAGTGGTGCAATGCTGAGAGCCGCCACTCCCTGCAGGTCTCATCTGATATTTATTAGGGCATGGCTCATTACTGCGTGAGGGTGTGTGGTGCGGACCAGCTGAGGGGCTAGTCCGCTGCGGCGTGACCGGCCTGCAGCAATTGCTTTTTGTTGCGCAGCGCAAGCTTTGACAAGACCTGAAGGGGCTTTCACTCAAAGGTTCACAAGCTGACTGCTTTCAGGCCACACTTCTGGTCAGGCTGGCCTGGCCTTTGACGGACTAGTCGTCTTACGTATTGGCACGTGGAGCGGGCACACGCGCAGAGGAGTGGCCTGTTCCCGCGTGCAGCAAAGTCCATTCGTGCATACTTCAAGGCCACACTGTTCACATTACTGCTCGCGTCAATGGGCCTTCGCCAACTCTCTCGTCATACAAATTGCATCATACATGTGAAACTCCAGGCAGCTTCAAGACCGGCATGTGCAGTTGGGGTTCGCGGGCCAAACTGCAGGCAGCAGGTGCCAGGGAACGCACGCTTCGGCAGCTGATGTGGGCCATTGGCAAAGACGTCTTTCCTGGTACTTGAGAGCTTCATCATATGTGATGGCATTATCTATGTAATAATAGAGTAACGAAATACTTGTTCAGCTGGAAGGCTCATCAATGTCTTGCCGAATAGCAGGTAGCTACGCAAAGCCTGCACTCCACCACTCAACCACCCACGTATCCATGGAAATGGATTTCTAGCTGCACACCAAAACTGCACAGGATATACCTCAAGCTCCACTTCGCTGCGTGCAGCTCTCGGTAACGTCCAATTCCTCACTCGCCTGCACGCCTGCCTTGACCGCCAAAGCACCAGTCAACGAGCGCGCTCATCAGCAAGCCAGCACAGCTCACATATTGCTTAATAAAAATCGGTCCATCATACTCTTACAGCACATAGTCAGTGTCAAGGCCACAGCACGCCGGGGCTGCTCGAAGCGCGCGACACAAGCAGGCCGCGGACCTGGAAGCCCCAGCCGCCGCAGCACGAGTCGGTGTCGGTTATGGCTGACTACGATGAATACGCGTTCTTGGAGGCAGCAGTGGACGGCAAGCTGCCGCCCCCGCCCGCGTTGGAGCCAGCAGAGAAGCCTCGGGACTCCAGCAGGAGTAAGGACGGCGGTAGAGAGGAGAAGGAACGCAGCAGCAAGGAGAAGAGGCACCGCAGGTGGGCGAACAGGCGGGCACGAGTGATCTCGAGCACCAATCTGTCTTGTCGCAGCGGCTTTGTAGCATGTCCTCGTGCTATTCACAATGGTATCGTGCTTTGTCATGGCCTGCAGCCGCAGCAGAAGCCGCGACAAGGACCGAAAGCGCTCCAGCCGCGAGCGGGAGAGGGGCTCGTCGCGTGGAGACAAGGAGCGCCGCTCCTCGCGGGAGCGACGCTCTTCGCGGGAGCGCCGCTCCTCAAGGGAACGCGAGAGGGAGCGCCGCCCTGAACGCGAGCCCGACCGCGACCGCGATGCAAGGCGCCTGTCACCAGGCCGCGCCAGGTGCGGCCGCAGCGGCAGCGCAGCGCTCTCCTGCCTGCGCCCGCCCGCCCCTCGCCTCAGCAGCCGCCCGGCTCAGCCG
>NW_014010689.1:0-3656 GCF_000611645.1 Monoraphidium neglectum
GCCGAGGCGCGCGCGGCCGTGCGCGGCGCCGCGGCGGGCGGCGGCGACGGGCGCGCGGCGCGTGCCTCTGGAGGAAGCGGCGGCAGCGCGGCGAGGCGGCCGAGGGCACGGTGGGACAAACGGTCGCCGATAATCGGCAGCTCCATCACCCTGCACCCAAGGGGGCCGAGCTCCCATTCCCACCAAGCAGAGTCGCCGCTGCAGCAGGCCGAGCTAACGCCGCAGCCCCCGCTGGCGGCGCAAGGGCTGCCGACACACCAGGCGGCGCAGCACGCCGCTGCTGGGCCGCCCCGCCACCGGGCCCCCGGCCCGGGGGCTACTGTGGACGGCGGACCCGGCGGCGGCGGCTGGTTTGCTGGCAGAGCGCTCGGGGCGATGGTGGCGGTGGCGGTGGTGCAGGGGCCCGCCCGATCATCGTCAGCGGACCAGGAGCGCACGCCGCCGCACGCGGTGCAGCGGCGCGGCCCCCTCAGCGCCGGCGCGCCGCTGTTTGCGACGCCGTCCCCCCCAGACGCCCCGCAGCAGGCCGCGGCGCAGCCGCCGGCGCAGCAGGCCGCGGAGGGCCCCCTGAGCCGCCACCGCCCGCTGCTGCCGCGCTGCCCAGGCGCCGCGCCGCGCGCGCCGGCGCCGGCGCCTGCGCAGGACGGCGGCGGCGGCGGCGGCGCCAACGCGGCCCCCCCTTGCACGCCGCTCGGGCGGGCGTTCGGGGGCGCGCACCTGCAGACCCCGAGCCGCGTCCCCGTGGCGGCGCCGCCGGCGTCGGTGGCGGTGGGGCGGGGGTACAAGCAGGCAGCAGACGGCGCGCAGGCGTCCGCGGTCACGCCAAGGCCAGGCGGGGGCACCCGGAGCCGCCTGCAGCGGCCGCTTGACGACGGTGACGCGTGCGGCGCGGCAGACGCACCCGCGACGCCGGGGCCAGGCGCGGCGGCGGGCGCGGGGGCGCCGGCAACGCCGGCGCGGCAGCATTTGCTGAGCGCGCGGCGCGTCGCGGTCGGCGGGTCGCGGCTGCCGCCGCTGGACGGCTTGGGGCCGCCTGCGACGCCGCTTGCTTTGGGTGGGTCTGTGGCGGGCGCGGCGCCGTTATGCACCTAATGGGGGCTGCAGTTGCTTGCCGGGCGGGGGCAAGATGAGGAAAGAGCGGCGGCGCCACCGGGCAAATTGTGCACGTCGCGACGCAACCATATGCCAAAGACACACCCCAAACAACCACTCTGTCGTTCCACCCAAACAACCCCAACGCACCCCCAGGCAGCGTCGCCCCCCGCATCCCCGCGGGCCACGGCCCCGCCCACGACGCCCCCCCGCCGCCCGCCGCCGCAGCGCCTGGCGCCGGCGCGTGCGGCGCGACTCCTCTGGCCAAGCCGCCGCGGCGGTGCTCGCCCGAGGAGGAGGCGGCAGACAGGGAGGCGCAGCAGCTGCTCGCGGAAGTCCAGCGGTCGGCGCTCATCCGGCGGCCAGGTGGGCGAGCGGGGATGGGTGGCACTTTGGGGTATTACGGTAGAACGAGGAAACCCTTGGCAGGCAGGAAGCGGCAGTCGGCACTAACGTGTCATCAACAAAAGCAGCTGCCTGGAGCCAGCAGCTGGCCACCAACTTGACCATCGGCCCGAGGTGGATGAGAATCCGCTCCCACAAAAAGCTCCAAACCCAGGGAGGTGGCTGCCTGGCTGGTGTTTGACCCTCAACCCTCAACCCCGGCTGGCTGCCTGGCCCGCCGACGGCCATCCCCCCAATCCTGCCGCCCCAGACCCCGCTGCGGCCGGCGCCCTGCTGGGCCCCGAGCGCGCCCGCCGCTGGCTCCGCGAGCGCCTCGCGCTGCGCGCCGCCCGCGCCGGCGGCGCCCCCTCCCCCGCGGCCGGCGCGCTCAGCGCCGGCGTGCTGCTCTTCGGCCCCCCGGGCTGCGGCAAGACGGAGGCCGCGTTTGCGCTTGCCGCGGAGGCGCGGGCGCGGATGCTGTTCGTGCCGGCGTCGGACGTCGCGCGCAACATGCAGCGGGGCTGCAAGTTTGTCCGCGCACTGTTCAAGGTGAGCCGCGCCCCTATCGTGGTGCGGGGCGATTCCGTTGTGTGTGATCGCATACCGAAGCCCTGCCTGGCCAGCGCGTTGCAGACCGCTCTCAGCTGGGCGCCAACGCGTCTGACCAGCCAAGGCGGCTCACCCAGGCTTGTGTTTGAGGATGCACCAAGCTGCCCTAATGGTTGTTGTGTTGTTGAGTTCAACCAGCGCAACTGACCCAGGGCTGCTCCTAATTGCCGCCGCGGCGCCCAGGCGGCGCCCCGTGAGCTGGGTGCCCACCTCACATGCATCCCAAACGCGCAGGTTGCGCGGCGGCACGCGCCGGCGGTGATCTGCTTCGACGACGTCGATCAGGCGTTCCCTATCCAATCCAAAGACGAGGACCCGTCGCTGACCCGGGCCCGGGTGGAGGTGGTCGTCCAGCTGAGGGAGCTGGCTGCAGCAGCTGCCTCCGCGGCAGCTTCCGCGGCGGCGGCCGGAGGAGGGGCGGAGAGGGGCGGTGTCGCGGCGGCGCCGGCGGCGGGCGCGGGTGCGATAGGAACGCCCGCGCGGCGATCAGGCGCGCGACCGGCTTGGAACGCGCCGCGCACAGAAGGGCAAGGCACGCCCAGGGGCGTCGCAGCGCCGCAGCAGCTGGGCAACGGCTCGACTGCGGCCGCACCGGCGGCTGCGGCGGGCGGCGGCGGGGGGCGCGAGGCGCTGGTGCAGCCGCTGTTTGTCATTATGACGTCATCAAGGCCCGAGGACCTGGACCCAGGGGTCGCGGCGGCGGCGGGGGCGCGGCTGCTGCTGCAGCCGCCGGGGCGGGAGACGCGTGAGGAGATAATCACCGCGCAGGTGTGATCTTGACTCAGCTGACCAGAGGTCCCTGCAGCACCAGAAGTGCTCCTTGTCCTCATTGTTTTGATCGCGTGCTAGCTTTGCATGCTGCTGGCTGCAGGATCGTTCGACAGCGTCTGCCCTTGTCTGCAGTGGTGTCAACAAGCTCGGCTGCAGATTACGCGGCCGGCTTTCAGGGCTCGACTAAACCCCAAAATCTAATGCCCCAATCAAACACGCACGCGGGCTCCCCACGCGACAGATGCTTGCTGCAGACGCCGCGCTGACGGCCGCTGATGTCGACTCCCTCGCAAGGTGCGGTCTTGAGACATCATGAACACTCGGAATCATATGCACGCGCCCTTTCATCATGCACCGCCCGCCTCACCGTCCTACAAACGGCTCACCAGATTGCAGCGCTGCTGTGGCCCGCCCCTGAGCATGTCCCACTCCTGCCTGTGAACGTGCGTGTGCTCGTGCCTGTTTACGCCGCTTGGTGGTGACGCCACCCGCTCTAGCATCACCCAATCTGACGTCATGCAATCTAACGTCACCCAATCTGACATCACCCAATCCCCAAACCCCACTGTCTCCAAGGGGCACTGACGGATTCAGCTGCAGCGACCTGCTGCGACTCTGCAAAGAGGCGGCGGCCGGGCCCGTGAGCGAGGCCGCCGCGGCTGCCAAGGAGGCCGCAGCAGCCGCCGCGGCGGCCTGCGACAAGCGGAAAGCCGCATCTCGCACGCGGACTGCGGCCGCGCGGGCGCGGGGCAGCGGCGCGGGCGCCAGCCCGCGCACGCCGGCGGCGGCGGCGGCGGCGG
>NW_014010689.1:3964-4622 GCF_000611645.1 Monoraphidium neglectum
GGCACCGAGCGTGGCGCCGGGGCGTATGCGTGAACTTTCAGCCCTTGCGGCGACCTGGGGGGCGGTCGCGTGACGCCCGCCTGACGCGCCGCCGCCTGTCCCACTTCCTATCTTGCCGGCGGGGGCAACGGGCCTCAGGCAGCCGTGCAGCGGCTGCGCCCGCTCGGCCTCAGCCTCGCAGGCGCGGCTGCGCACCAACCATGACCGCTCAGCCAAAAGGATGACTCAGCGCCATCGCGCACGCCTCCTTGGAATTGATTGGGGATCATTGCGCCATTTTGTTAGCGGACTAACCATAGGCGGAATGGTGCCGCGCGCTAGACTCGGCGTCAATACAACAATTTCTGTACTGCTGTGGCGGTCATCGCTGACTTGGCGCTGCGCTCGGCAATGTCTGCTGGATTGGGTTTCCTGGATTTCATTTTTGGCGATGAGTAGCATGATTGCAGCCAAGCGGACGGTGCAGAGTGGTGGTGTTGCGTGCAACAAGATGTTGAGGCGCCGCAACAGCGGGTGTGAGCACCGACAAAGCTTTCTGCAAGAGGTGTATGAGTGGCTCGGAGATGGCGAAGCGATCAGCGAGTGGGCTCTGACATGGCGAGCGGTTACAAAGCATGTGTTTACACAGTGGGGGGGTGATGGGGTGGGGGTCTAGGCG
>NW_014010689.1:5439-7345 GCF_000611645.1 Monoraphidium neglectum
AAGAAAATTTCATACATAAAAGCGGTGTGCAGTGTGAGGTAAGCACCCGCAGCACGAGCCGTGGGGGCACCACCTCGCCCCCTGCCCCACCCTCAGCACTCCCACCCCACGGCCAGGCAGGCGCCGCCCAACAAAAAAGTCGAATGGTCACCAAAAATCAACGTTCTCTCCCCGCGCCTCGCGATGCAATGACGCAAAATCGACAACAACGGTGCACTGAGCAGCGTGACAAGACATGAGCCGCTCACGCCACGCGGCCACAGACGCGCGTGCGTATGTGCATCCGCGCGACACGTTGCAAGGAGCTACACTCTCTCAGCCAACCGACTGGATTTAAGTTTGCTCTCAGTGGTGCGGAAGGGTATGATGGCAAGACAGACTCACACACACAAACTGTGCAGTGATGATCGCCGTTCCGCTCAAGGCTCAAACCGGCGAACGCGCTCTGCCCTCATCACACCAGCACAACGCGTTTGCATACAGAAATATCCACGCGGCGCGGCGCCCCCTCGGCCATTTGCCCGGCTGCGCCGCGCCGTCGCTCAATCCCCTCAACCTCACCGCCGTCGAGAGTGCGCGGGGCTAAAAGCATTCAGCCCTTTGTGTTTTGTTTTGCGGCGATTCAAGTTCTCGGCCCAGAAGCTCGCCATGCTTGCAGCAGGCACCCTCTGTTACCTCCCGAGAGCGTAAGCCGCAAACACCGCCACTGGCGCCAGCACCACGCCGGCCGCCACGAGCGCCGCGTTCCTGCGCAAATGGGTGGCGAAGAGGGCCGTTCCGTTGCCTGTGGCGCCAGCCCAGACACAAGGCCCCGCCGCGCTACGGGGGCCTCGCTTGAACCGGGCACACGCGGCGGCAAGCAAGAGAGGGTGAGGCGCCGGGCATGCGCGCGGCACGCGTGCGGCGCACGCGAAAAGCGCGCGGGCGGTTGGGGTTTGGCCTCACCGCGATGCGAGCGCGTCTGCCGCGCGCTCTTCCTCGCTCGCCACATACACCCGCGACTGGTCGGCAAACTGCCTGCGGTTGTGAATGTTGTTGAGCGGCGACATCGAGCGCCCCGGCCGCGCCGAAGGGAGAGCGACGCCCGTGGAACACCCATTAAGGCTCATCCACACAGGGGGCGCTTCAAAGCACCAAGCAGGAAGCGCCAAGCAAGGGCACGTGGCACCCCACAGGTGGGGAGGGCAACAGGCGTGGTGGGGCGGGCGGCTGCCGGTATGTAGCAGATTCCAAGACAAGACGTCGGCGAGAAGCTGCCCGGCAGCTGCCGCCGAAGCCAAAGCCCCCCCCTCAACGTCGGCCTACGCCCCAATCACCTGAAGTATTTGTCGTAAGCCTTCTTATCAACTGAGTATGTCACATCCTTGGTCTTCAAGAAATCCATGGCCTGATGAAAGGTTGCAACGAGGGATGTGTGGAAGCGTGAGGTCGCTCCAAAGATCCAACGAAGGGGCTGCGGTCTGCTGTGTTGCACTGAGCAGCCGGGCCGAAATCAAGGAAGCAGGGGCCAGGAGATACAGGCGGCGCGGCCTGGCGATTGCGGCGGCACGGCTCCTTGTACGCAGGGGCCAGTCGCGCAGGGTTGGGCATGCTGCCATCTCCCAGCCGCGCTCGTGAGCGCCGGAGGCCGCGGCCTGGAATGCATCGGCGGCGGCGCGGAAGCAGGCGCGGGGCCGCGGGCATTGCCCTCTTCCGGTGGCCCCAAAAAAGGCGTGTGCGGCGGCGGAAACATGGAGAAAAGGAACAGGTGTTCCTCCCTCACCTGGAAGCCGTACACCAGGTGGCGCGCCTTGCGGCCGACCTCGCCGCTGGGGTGCCCCTTGAGGCGCTTGTACAGCGCCTGGAGATATTTAGGGGGGGGGGGGCAGGGGGAAAGAGGCTGAACCAGGGGGCGGCGCGGGGCGGG
>NW_014010689.1:7918-9382 GCF_000611645.1 Monoraphidium neglectum
GGGGCGGCGCGGGGCGGGTGCAAAGATCGGGTGGGCGTCATGCCGTGAGTGGGGATTGCTGATGGCGGTGCCCGATCCTGGTATTACACGGGCTGCGGTGCTGCTGGGGGCGCTCTTGGCCGGAGAAGCGAGGGACGGCCGCTCTCCCAGCATTTGAGAAAGCGCATGGAAGCGGGGCAACAGGTCGAGCCGCGCGCGTGCACCAGGGACGCGCCTGCGCCTGCTGCGCGTTGCCGAGCGTGTCGTAGCAGATGGCCGCCTGGAGGGTGGCGAGGCCGCCGGTGCGGGTCTTGAGGGGCACCATCTCGCGCACCTGACGGGCGCGGCGCGGCGTGGAGAGAGAGGGCGAGATGGCGCGAAACACGGGCGAGGCGTTCGGGCGGGTCCGCCGGTGTGAAAGGGCGGGTAGGCTGGTTCCTGTCTCGCCGAACGCGGCCGAATCCAAGGCTCTGGCCGCGCGCGTCGATCATGAAGTGCAGGCCCCAACGCGAGCGCGAGACAAAGGCCGCGGCTGCATGCAACCAACCTAAAGCTCGCACGGGGTGCACACGCAGGGGGCCCCCAACATAGCCGGGGCCCCTCGGCCACAGGCCCCGCCACCTCGTTGAAGATCGCGAGCGCCTCTGGCAGCTGCCCCTCCCCCATCAGCGCGAGGCCGCGCGCGAAGCGCTTCTCCGCGGCCGCCATCGTCTCGGGGTCAAGCTCCGTTAGGCCGGCCTTCTGCTTGTAGCGCTCCAGCACCGCCGCGTACTCCGCCTGGCCGCGGAGGGGGGCGTGGGGGGGTGCAGGCGTCCGGGCAGATGGGCAGAGGGGGTGTCATTTCAGAGCGTCACCACGAGTAGAGGCTCGTGACAATTAACATAACATCAACAGAAGAGTCAAAAATTGTCAATGTACTTGGTTCTGGCTCCAGCGGGCGCACAGGGGCGCGGGGGCAGGCCGGGCGCGGGGGCCGAGAACGCACGCGGGCGGCGTGTGCGCGCTGTCGAGGCACGACCAAGGGCGCGAACGCGGCCGCCTCGAGCCTCCGCCACTGCAAGGGCGGCGGCCTGCTCCAACCGTGAAATGTGAACAGCAGCGTGGCGCGTGTGCACACGGGCCCGCACCTCCCTCTTAGCCTTCTGCTCAGGCGTCTCCAGCTCCTGGCCCGGCTTGATGTTGCGGCCGCCGCCGTAGGCCTGGCTGATGTTCTGGGGCCGCGGGAAGACGCCCCACGTGGTGACCTGGCGGTGGGCCGTTGGCAGCAATGTTTGATTTTTGAAATCACGACAGACGCCGCACAGTTGCAGCAAGCCAACGGGGAGGGTATGGTTGCTGGGGATGGAAGGGGCAGAGGGACCACTAACAGATGCTGTGCGGACAGAAGACGGCGGCGTTGCGGCAAGTGAGAGGCACGCAGAGCGAACGTGCGGCGGGTCACCAGAATCCAATGGCTTCCCCCCACACCTTCGGTTTGTATGGCTC
>NW_014010688.1:0-7683 GCF_000611645.1 Monoraphidium neglectum
GGCGCAGGGCGCGGACACCCGGGGCGGGCGGGGCGCGGCGCGTGCAGCGTGCGGCGCGGGGGTTGTCGCGCGCCTGCAGCACTGCGCTGGCGACGGCGCGCATGATGGTGTCGCGCCCGACAGCCGCCTCCGCGATGGACGTGACGCTGGGTGGTATGTTGATCTCCAGGCGCTTGGGGAGGACCATGAGATCCGGAAGGTCAACGGTCAGCAGCTTAGTCAGGAACGACTGGGGGTGGCAGCAGGGTTGGGGTTGGGGCGGGACGGGGCGGGCTGTGTGTGTGTGTGGGGGGGTGAGCGGGATCGGAGGGCACGGGGTGGGGGCAGGTGGGGGTTCGGTTGCGGGGGCCGGCGCGGCAGGCCGCTTTGCCGGGCGCAGCGGCGCTCGCGCAGCACGGGTCTTCAAACGACGCGCCACGCCCACTCAGCATCGACAAGAGCAGCCTGCAGGCCGAGGCCGCCAGCTCCCTGGACCCCCAGGGGCACATCGGTTCCCCGTGTTGAGTGCGGCACTCCAAGAAAACAGCCGACCGCCGCCCACCTGCAGCACGGGGATGCGCATCAGCCGCACCCTGTTGTAGGGCGACAGCTGCACCTTGACCGCGGGAGGCCCCACAAACGCCAGGCTGATCGTGCCGATCCAGGGGCACATCGGCGCCAGCCGCAGCTGTGTGTGTGGGTGGGCAGGGGGGCCGCGGCAAGCGGACGGGGCGAGGGAGGTAGGGTCACGGGGGGCCGCCAAAGGTGCGGGCCGTTGCATCCGTGTGGCGTGACCCGGCAGCTCGGCAGTCGCGCCGACAAACTCCAGTGCCAGCGGCGGCGGCAGCGGCTGCACACGACAACAGCAGCGGCGGCGGTGGCGGCAGTAGCAGCAGGCAGCAGCAGCGACCGCGCCGCCAGCGGTGGCGACGGCAGCGACACGTCGCGCCAGGCAGCACGAGGCAGCACCAGGCAGCACGAGGCAGCGGCGGCGGCGCTGGCCGTCATGGTGGCCGCAACCGCGTGAGCGACGGCATCGCCAGGCAGCGGCGGCTGCTGCCGCGGGGCCCGCGAGCGCGCCGCACCTTGAGCCACAGTGCGCACTCAACGTCCAGGTCAGACACCAGCACGGGCACCTTGAAGCGCCACCGCCCCTCACCTGGCGCGCGATAACACGCGAGGCGAGACGGGAGACAAACCAGACAATACAGTCAGCGCACCGCGGCCCGTGTCGTGGACCCCCCAAAAGCAGCGAGCGAGTGGCAACCCATGCGTGAGGCGTCACCCTCTCCTCCAGGCCGCGCCCCGCCGCGCGGTCGCGGCGCCCTGTCCGCGACCCACCGACTTCCAGCGCGAGCAGCATGCGCGCGCCGCCGGTGTAGCGCACGTCCACCACGCCGTTCAGGTCAGAGTCCTTCCTGCGGGGCCGCGGGGCCGCCCCATTGCCTTCAGATAGTCTGCTTTCAGCAGTGTAGGCTTGATGAGAAGGCTTATGAACCCCTGACACCCGCCCCCAGCCGCCGTCCCCAGGCCCCGCGCCGCCGGCGCCGCCACTCAACCCCCGTCGTCCCGGCCTGGGCCTCCCTGAGGCGCCCTATCCGCCACCAACCCTGCGGCGCCCGGGCCTGGCTCGTATTTTGCACCCCGCCCGCCCCCGCTCGCCTGCTGTTGCGCCGCCGCATGTTTGAAACATACGGCGCCTCGTGATCCAGGGTGAACTCGACGATCCGCAGCCGCTGCACCAGCCGCATGTTCCCGGCCTGCGCGCGCGGCCCGGCAGGCGCGTCGGGCGGGGGCCGCGGCGCGCTTGGCACGCGGGACGCTCTCTGGGGCGTCCACGGTGGACTCGATCCGCATGCTCCCTCCGCCGCTCCCCGCCGCAGCGTGTCCCGCTGCCCCCTCCCCTAACTCCGCAAACAGCATACGCCTCAAGCGCCCGCGCCGCGACCGGGGCGGTCGCTGCCCGCAAGAGCGCGAGGAGCCCCCACGCCCGCGTCCGCCCGGCTTCCCGCCGGCTTCCGCTCAGCTTCCAACCGGCTTCCTGCCGCCCTGGCCCTCACCTCAAGCAGGCTGTCAAACACCGGCTGCAGCAGGTCCGTGAACCACCGCTCCAGCCCGCGCTGGAACACCCGCCAACTCTTGCGGATACACATGTTCACCCACTCCACGCTCTCCCCGTCGTCGCTCTCGATCATGCGCGCCGCGATGTCCTGCTCCCGCCGCCGCGCACGCTCGGCCTTCTGCGTGAGCAGCAGCTGCCGCCGCCGCCGGCCGACGCCGAACGCGTCGCCGAACGCGCCGTACCCGGCCGCCGGCTCCGCCTCCTCCGCCGCCTCCGCCGCGCTGTCGGCGGCGCCGCCGCCGTCGCCGTCGGCCTCGCCGCTGCTGGTCTCCTCTAAGCTGTACACCTCGTCGTCCCAGCCGTACGGGCCGCCCGCGACGCGCCGCGGCTCGCGGTCCTGCGGGCCGCCCCGCCACCAGAGGCCGTCGGGCAGGCCGGCCAGCAGCCGCGCCTGGTCGACCGCGCCGCGGAACCACGCGGTGCGCAGCAGCCACCGCAGCAGCAGCTGTGCGCCGACAACAACGGCGACGCCGAGGACAAAGGAGCGCAGGCTGAACCTGGACGCAGGGGGGTTTGATTTGGGGGGGTGTGCAGGGTGTGCAGGGCCGTGCACGTGTGAGCACCCTTGCAAGACATACGGTGGCACGGGGTGTGCCAGGCGGCTCTTTGACTCGACACCTGACGCGATTGAATGACCAAAGGCGCCCAGGCCGCCAGCAGAAATGCAAAGGCGCTGCCGCCAGAGGCTGCGCCGGCGCAGCAGGGCGCTCTGGCTGCTCATGCGCCTTTCCGCTGCCCTGCAACCACCCAGGCCACCCTTGCGCAAGCCTAGCAGCAGCTGCGGTCCCCGCTGCGCTTGTGCGGCGACAGCCCCTGGTGACAGGCGCCCACCCTCCGGCTTGGAAGAGCGCCGACCCGGCCGGGTGCGCGGCGGCGGCGGCGGCAGCTGCGACAGCGCGCCTAGCGGGCCGCCCCTCCGGCCCGCTGCACCCCAGGCGCCCGCCGCATCCGCCGCCGGCGATGCTGCTGCTGGGCGGTGCCTGCGCGGCGGCGCCGAGGATGGGGGGGCCGCCGGCCGCAGCGCCTGCGCGCGCCGCTGCCACCTGTGGGAGGCGCGGCGCCCCTGGCAACGCAGCGGCCGGCGGCCGCGGGGCCACGAGCACCGCCGACGACGGCGCCCGTACGGCCCAGCCGCGGTAGTATATTGCCTGCGGCAGGAGGCACGTCAGCAAGCCAGGCATATAGTTGGGGCCCCGGGCAGCAGCATGGCGCCCACCTGACGCGAGGGGCGCGCAAGGCCACATCGACTGTTTGTGCGTCAGCATCCGGCACTACCAGGCTGACCAGGCTGCGCCCTACGCCCCCAGCCCCTGTGTATGAAACCATGCTGCGCTTTCCCCTTCCCATTGGCGGGGCGTGCAGGCCCAGGCAAGCCGAGAAATGGCTCGGTCCGGAAGGACGGCCATCCACAATGGGTGGGCTCACAGGAGTCCATGCAGATACAATAAGACATAATCATATCCAAGACTCAGCAGGCTTCAGCACTCACCGTCAGGGGGGAGACAGCTCGCGGCCCCTGCAGCGGCCGCAGCGGCCGGGGCACTGCAACATGCCGAAGAATTCCCGGTTGGCGTGAACAGCGTGCGGTCATAATGATCGCTAGGCCGAGATCGCTAGGCCCAGCCGCGGCCCAAGCCACATCTTCGGCAACCGCTTATGTTGATGTACATGAAATGAGTTTTATTAACGTCCGAATTGGCTGTGCAAGTCCGCTTCACCCTTTCAGCGGGTCTAGTGCACGGCGCCCGTCAAATCTTCGACACCTACGAGTGTGCGAATGGCCAGACGGTTGGCTGCGCATGCAGCGATCCTTGACGTATTCTGACTTGAATTAATGAGGCCCCTGAAGGCTGGGTCAAGCACGGTCAAGTTGTTGTGTTGCCAGCGGTGGCGTGCAAAGCAGCAGTGCCTGCGGCGCGGACGCAGGTGCCGGCACGGGACGGCCCCAACATGCAGGACCATGCCCCCCAGCGGCAGCGGCAGGGCCGAGCAGCCAGGACGCGGATGGTGCGCATCAAGGTCGTCTCGCTCGGCGACTGCGGCGTTGGCAAGTCATGCCTCATCAAGCGGTGGGCGCCCGTCGGCTGCAGGGCGCAGGTGGTTTACGACAACAAAATCCCAAGCAGCTGCAGTATGCCCGTCTACCAGAGAAGAGAGGAAAGAGAAAGCACACCCCTGATGCAGAACGTGCGGCCTCCACCAGGTTTTCCCAACCCCACTTGAACCCAGTGCGGTCCACTCGCTTCGGCCGAGGCAGCTGTACTGTACATAATGTTCAACTCAGCTCGGCCCCAACCCTCCCCAACCCGCCGCAGGTACTGCGAAGGTAAATTCATAAGCAAGTACATCCCAACTATCGGCGTCGACTACGGCGTCAAGCCCGTGAAGCTTGGGGATTTTGAGGCGAGCTCACCTGGCAAACGCACGGTGCCAGGAACACAGCACAATGGATTCTGTCACCATAAACCATATAGTACCATAAATCTATGCGTTGCATCGGTGCCGCACCCATCCAGCACCATCACCAGCACATGCACGCACACACGAATACCCCCCCCCCAAACACACACACGCACACACGTCACATCACACCAAGGCTGGTGCACCGTCGGGCTCAAGTCTCAAGCGCCTGGCTGCTGTGCACGCAGGTTCGGGTCAACCTTTGGGACATGGCAGGGCCCGATGACTACCTTGAGGTGACTCGCGACTCCCGTTTGACTGATGCCACTGCACTGGCTTGGCAGTCCCACAGATGGCACCCCATCATGTTGGCTGCACCGCGCTACAATACAAACGCGCCTAGCTAGCCCACGTCGCTGCCGCAGCCGCTTCTGTGATGTCGCTGTCCATCAGAGCGGCCGACCACCGGCTCTGCGCCGCCCGCGCGCTCCTCTCAGGTCCGCAACGAGTTCTACCGGGACACCCAGGGTGCGCTGCTGGTCTTCGATGTCGGCAGCCGCGTGAGCTTTGAGGCGCTGCCGCGCTGGCTGGACGAGGCGCGCTGCTGCGGCGCGCCGCGCGACATGGTGGGCCGCGGCTGCTGCCGGCGGCGCCGGCTGGCGCCGCCACGCAAGCAGCCAGGCGGGCGCTGGGCGGGGTCAGAGCTTGTGTGCTGCCGCACTCTTGTGGGGTTATGGATGCCTTGAAGCAGTGCTGTGGAGGACAGTGCCGAAAGGCACACTTCAGCACCTGGCTTGACGGCTGGAGCGTCACAACCCCTACCCAACAATCCTGCAGGTCGTGTGCGTCGTGGGCACTAAGGCGGACGCAGCGCCCGCCAGCAGGCGTGTGCCTGAACAGGAGGCCCGAGACTGGGCGTTGGCCAGGGGGCTGCGCTACTTTGAGGTGAGGTGGGATAGACCAGAAGATGGCAGTCATACGTTCAAGGGCGTGCATATGTGCCAGCTCATGTCGCCATGACGCAGCCCTGAGTATGCGTCCCATCCATACGCTAGGAAATCGCGGCCTTGATGCCGCTGCCTTGTCTCTCGCTTGCTCACGCGGCCGCCCCCAGGTGTCAGCACTGACTGGAGCGTCCGTGGGCGCGACGTTTGCGACACTGTTCGCCCAGGTGCTTGCAAGCACCGTGAATGTGCCGCAGGATGCCGTTGCGCGCGCCGAATGCGAGGCAGAGCTACTGACGGGCGGCGCGCAGTAATCCGATGGGCGGCAAACAGAGTAGGGGTGGCGGTTGCGACTCTGACTGACTGGATTTTGGGATGCTGCACATTGACACGGGGCCAGCGCAGCTGCTGCGCCGCAGGCACCCTGCTGCACGGACACAGCAGGTACTGCAGGCGGTGGTTTTGCGAGCCAGCCGGCCCATGTAGAGTGCCACTGAGCTTCAAGCCTCACAATATTGCCAATATAAGCGAAGTATCGCCGCTCGGACGCGGTATTTGGGGGGCAGCTCAGCGGACAAATTCTAGCGGGTGCCGAACGCAGTGGGCCTGCCTCGACGCAAGAGGCCCAGCACGCGCGCGATGGTCACCTTTCCGTGCTTTGATTCTACTGCACGAAAGTCGTCATCATGGCTCTCTCTCAGAAGGTACGGCAGCGCGCATTCCCAAACTCCCTTCGAGACAGCGCCCTTTGCCCCACGCAGCGGACGTCGCCCTGGGCCTCTCAGTGCGCGCATTGGCCGTCGGTGACACAATCACCCCATCAGGCAGCGCGCATTGACCTCCCCTCGCGCGTATGTCCCCTCTCGCAGGCTGCCTTCGCGGGCCGCGCCACCTCCACCCGTGCTTCCCGCACCAAGGCGAGTAGAGAGGAGTGGGCTGAAGCTACGTATGGGTCGCTGGGGTCGTGCTAGTGGACAGGCGCTGCTGCTAGCTTTGATCTCGTGAAACTCGGGCCTATTCCGTGGCTCATTGGCTGCGGGATTTGCCAGGATCGCAATGGTGGTTGTTATAGTATCTTCTCGTTTGCGCATGGGCAACTGGCGGCGGCGGTGCCACGCCAAAGCAGCGCTCAACGCCACCCGGCCAAGTTGGCAGTGGCCACAGCGGGGCAGGTGCTCTGCGCCCCAAAAGCGAGGGCAGGCTACCCATGCGGCGCCCCCACAGCACCGTGGGCCCGACCGCCCACTCCATTTGCGGCCCTTTTGCACACGCCCAGGTGGTCGATGTGCGCGCCGAGAAGAAGATCCGCGTGGCCATCAACGGCTTCGGCCGCATCGGCCGCAACTTCCTGCGCTGCTGGGAGGGCCGCAGCGACAGCCTGCTCGACGTCGTGGCCATCAACGACTCCGGCGGCGTGAAGCAGGCGTCCCACCTGCTCAAGTACGACTCCACCCTCGGCAAGTTCAACGCCGAGGTCAAGGTCGTGGACGACTCCACCCTGCAGGTCAACGGCAAGAACATCAAGGTGGTGTCCAGCCGCGACCCCACCCAGCTGCCCTGGAAGGAGCTGGAGATCGACCTCGTCATCGAGGGCACTGGCGTGTTCCTGGACACCCCCGGCGCGGGCAAGCACATCCAGGTGCGGGTGGCGGCTGGTGGGGCTGTGCTGGTGGGACTTTTGGGGACGGCCGCCATCTGGGCCGGCATGACAAAGGGCCGCCACGGGCGGATGGGGTTTGACGGGCAGGGTGTTGTGTTGGCACGGTGCTGTGGTTGCGCTGTCATAAGCCTGCCCAGGTTGCCCGGACTGGTCAAAATGGGCGCCGCAATGCAGCTGCTCTGCTGTGCGAGGTGATATGGACTGCACGAGTGGTTGAACTGGTACCGTGGCCCCGGTCTAGTCACGAGCCGCACCTGGGCCCTATCGGGGCCTGCTGCGCCTGTTGGCCCCTCGATCTCAGCTGAAGCTGACCGCACGACAGCCACTCACTCTGATACACTTGCTCCTTCACGCCCACTGCCTCCCTAACCGCCGCCGCCCTCCCTCCCCCCTTCTTTCCCGCCCGCAGGCCGGCGCCAAGAAGGTGCTGATCACCGCCCCCGCCAAGGGCAGCGACATCCCCACCTACGTCATCGGCGTGAACAGCCAGGACTACAAGCACTCGGACGCCATCATCTCCAACGCCTCCTGCACCACCAACTGCCTGGCGCCCTTCGTCAAGGTGTGGCCGCGGCGGC
>NW_014010687.1:0-3651 GCF_000611645.1 Monoraphidium neglectum
GTTCTAGACGCGCTCGCGGCGGCTTGGGGGGCGCCCAGGGCCGCGCGCTCGCGCCCGCCGCGGCCGCGCGTGCTGGCCGCGGCCGCCGCTGCACTGGCGCGGCGCGCCCTGGAGGAGGCGGCGGCCGGCGGCGGCAGCAGCAGCAGCAGCAGCAGCAGCAGCAGCAGCAGTAGTAGTAGCTATAGTGCGGGTGACGCGCTCTGGCGCCAGCTGGAGCGGCGCGCGGCGGCCAGCCTCGGCGACGATTCAGAAGACTGGTCGGCCGAGGATCTTATCCAGGTGCTCTGGGCCTGCGCCGCTGCGCCGCCCCCGCGTGGCGGCGCCCACGGGGGTGCTCCCGCGGCCGCCCTGTTCAACGCCACGGCGGCGCGGGCGGCGGCGGCGCTGCCGTGGGGCGCGCTCGGCGGGTGGGAACTCTCGCGGCTCGCTTGGGCCGCCGCGCGCGGCGCCGGCGCCGGCGCCGGCGGCGCCCGCAGCGAGGGCGCTGGCGCCGGCAGCTACGATTGCAGCGCCGGCATCCAGGGGGGCGATGCCGCAGACCCTCCGCGTTGGCAGCAGCTCATGCGGCGCGTGTGCGACGCGCTGCCGGCCGTGCTGGGCTGGGCAGCTGGCGCCGACACACCTGCAGCGGCAGCAGCAGCGCCAGAAGCGAGCAGCCTGGCGCCGTTCGACGCGACGATCCTCCTCTGGAGCCTCTCGCACTCGCCTGCGCAGCCGACTCATACTGGCGGCGGCAGGGACGAGGCACCGGGCTCGCGGCGGCGCCTCGCCTGGGGACTGGCGGCGGCGGCGCTGCGGCGGCAGCAGGAGCTGGGGGCGGCGGACGTGGCCACGCTGGCGTGGAGCCTGGCAAAGGCCTTGGGGTCGCCCCAGGCGCCACAGCAGCATCTGCATCAGCAGCAGCACCCACAGCAGCAGCAGCAGGAGCAGCAGCAGCAGCAGCAGCAGCAGCAGCAGCAGCGGCGGCGGCCAGAGGCGTCCACGCCCGAAGAGGCTGCAGTGCTGCAGGCCCTGCAAGAGGCCATCCAGCTGCGCCGCGGCGCCTTTTCCCGGCCCCAGATACTGCTCCTCGCGCGCGCCGCCCCGCGCCTCGGCCTGTGGCGGCCGCAGCTCTGGACCCATCTGGCGCACGGCGCCGCCGCCAACGCGGCCTGCTTCGACCCGGGCGACCTCCCGCGGGCCGCGGCCGCGTTCGCTCCCGCCGCGCGGCGGCTCGCGCCGGGCCCGCCGCGGGCCGCGGAGCGAGACGCGCCCAGCGACGCCGAGACGGCCGCGCGGGCACTACGGCAGGTATACCGCGACCTCGGGCGCGCCGCGCTGTGCCGCCTGCCCGAGCTGCGCCCGGCCGCGGCCGCGGCGCTGGCCGCCGCGTTTGCCGGCGCGGGGCAGCCGCACGACGCTCTCGCGGACGTGCTCGCGGGCGCCGCCGCTGACGGCGTCGCGGCCGGCGGCGCCCAAGGCTGGGGTGAGCTGGGGACCGGGCGGCTGCGCGCGTTCGCAGGGGACGTGGCGGCGATGGGCGCGAGCGCGGCGGCGCGAGAGCGGCTGGCGAGCGTGGTCGGCGTTGTGTGACGGGGCATGCCGCCAGCCATTAGTGACTGTGACCAAGCCTCTGAAAAGAGGTCGCGTCTTTGACCCCTCGTGAGTGCACATGTCTGATGCAGTCAGTGGCCTGACTCTTCCTCTTCAGCAACCCCTTTTCATTGTCCTGTCACAAACTCAGTGTGTTTTTACTCAGTTAACTGAGCCGTTGTGGAGCCGTGGATTGATGTACTGAAACGATGCAAAAACAGTGGCTAGGCTATTGACGTGCGGTGTCCGGCAGGGTTGAGGTGGGAGTTGCTCTGGCTTGCTACGCACACTGCTGGTGGGCAGGGCAGAGGGCAGGAACGGGCTCTGTGACCTGTGATGCAGTTTGGGGGGGGGATGACACACAGAGTAGGAGGCGCCCTCGACAGCTGCATCCCAGCCCCCCTGGATCCCGCCTTCCAAACGGCATGTCCGGTGTGCGGTGCACACCTGTGATGCCCGCCGCACTCGGTCAACCATGGTCAACCCTCCTGTGCATGCCTTTTTGGGGGCCATGGGCATTCGTCGGAGACAGGGGCCCTCGCAGCAATCCGTCTGCCCTCTGCCCCCTTCGCTCCACCCCAATCCCACCTGACAAGAGCTTAGCCGCCCCCTGCTTTCAGCTCGCTTGGGCATCGCAGGCCAAGATCACTCCATCAGGTGCCAAAGGCAAGCCTGCCAGCATCACCAGCCAACGAACCAGCGCACCGGGCTCTGGTCTAGTCGCCACCGCTGACCAAAGGGACAGTCCCCAGCCCCAGCTCTGACCTCTGTTCTCAGGGTCGCTTGCTGCTGCCAGCCTTGCCGCCCCCAAACACTTTCGCACAGACGCGCTCATGGACCAAGTGGGCCGCCGCCCCAAACTTGCGCCCGCAGTGGCGGCAGGGCAGCAGCTCCTGCGCCGCCTCCGCCCCGCCCACGTCCATCCCGCCCGCAGGCGCCCCTGCGACTGCCCCGCGCGCTGCGCCGTTGCCGCCGCCGCCGCCGCCGCTCGCGCCCCGCCCCTCCCCGCCGGTGGCTGCGCGGCCCATGGGACGCTCGGCCGTGCAGTGCTTTGCATGGTGTGCGAGAGCCTCTGACAGGAAGGTCCGACCACAGAAGCTGCAGGGCACCAGGGACTCGGAGTTGAAAACCCGCATCATATCCGCATTGAAGGCGTCTATGGCCGCCGCGCCGCCCGGCAGCGGCCCCGCCAGCGCCGCCGGCCGCGGCAGCGCCGCGCGGCGGGGGTCGCCGCGGGGCTTGCACGCCTCGCGCTCCGCGAACAGCTGCTCGCACTGTGCGACGTGAATGAGGAGCGACGCGCTGCCAAAGCCGCGGCCGCACAGGTAGCAAAGCAGGGCGCGGGGCTTGCTGCCAAACCCGCCGCCGCCGTCGACGCCCGACCCACCCTTCAAAGGTGGCGGCGGACCCCAAGAGGCCCCGCCGCGGCCGCCGCTGCTGGCGCAGTCGCGGGCGCCACCTGATTTGTCCTGGGGCAACTGGCCCGCCGCGGACGCCCTGCCTGCGCCTGTGGCTGCGCCGCCTCCTCCGCTGCCGCCACCAGAAGCCCCCTTGCAAATGCTGGCATGCCTCATGTACGCTTCTGGGCTGCGTGTTGGTTGGTGGAAGCACGCGCGAGCAGCCCGAGTGGGTGCTCAGCACAAGTGGTTTGGGAATCCCCACATATGGCTCTGGTGTTCTTTGCTAGCGCTCGCGCATGGAGCGCCAAAGACCGCGCGCGACTGGGCGATGGCGCAAGCGAGGCGCGTGCAAGTTCGCGGTGAACCCGCCGCAGCGCGCTCACTTGAATGTGCGCCCGCAGCCGCCGCAGCGCGTGAGGGTGGCGGCGTTATAGGCCTCAAACATGACCTGGTTGAACGCCTCGACTTTCGCGAGCCCTTTGGGCAGGCCCTCGGCGCTCGCAGGCAGCGCGTCGGGCGGCGTGGGCAGGGGCTTGCGGGCGGCGGCGGGCAGCTGCTGCTGGCGCTGCAGGTACATCTCGCCGCATTGGGGCAGGTGGATGTGCAGGCTGTGTGTGTGTGTGTGTGTGTGTGTGTGTGCGTGTGTGTGTGCGCGTGTGCGTGTGTGTGTGTGTGCGTG
>NW_014010687.1:4067-5523 GCF_000611645.1 Monoraphidium neglectum
TGTGTGTGTGTGTGTGTGTGTGTGTGTGTGTGTGTGTGTGTGTGTGTGTGTGTGTGTGTGTGTGTATGTGTGCGCGCGCGCGCACGCGCATGCGCCTGCGTTGTTGGTGTGATTTGAACCAGAGCTGCATGCGACTTGCTGAACAGCACGGTGGGTCCGGCGGAAACACCCCCAAAGAGTACAGCGGCATATTGTTCGCAGCATTCAATATGTGCCGCACCTCTTGCTGCCGAATTGGGCGCCACAGAGGTAGCAGACATATGCCGGCGGCCGCGAGGCGCCGAAGGCCGCCATGCCGGCGTGGCGCAACGGTGTGCGCTATGCTTGGCAGGGCGCGAGACCTGACCAGGTGGTTATGTGGTCCTACGTGGTTGCTTGACGCCTGTCCAGTACATGATTACGTGGGTTCCTACCTCACAGAAAAACCGCCCTGTGGTGGCTGGGAATCCTGCCAATGATTATATCATCCGCTCTAGGAGATAGGAAAAGTCTCTGAGCACCTCGATGGAAGCCAGCGCTCACGACAGTCGACGCGTTCTTGGCCCATTGGAGTCCGAAATGGGTGTGAAGGGTGACCGGCACTTGCTACTCGTTCCGGTACTTTCAGCTCGGTCAGCAGGGTCGGTGAGGCGTCACTACCACCGTATCCTATCGTTGAGCTTTGGCGCGGGCTAGAGTACTGTCGCGTGCACGGTCGGACTCACTGCACTGCAATTCGGACTGCCCAGCGGGCTCCGATTGCTTAGAAATGCTTAGCAGAATGCTGTCTTCAGGCTACAAAATTGGCAAACTGCGGTGCCCCGGGGTATGGCAATGTGCTGTGCCGCACCCAGCCGCTGCTTGGTGGCCGCTGCAGCGGCGCATGAGGTGCCGCAGCGTCACAGACGCCGACGCATGGGGTCAGCTGCATGGGGTAAGCTGCAGCCCATGCAGCCGCAGGAGGAGCAGCAGCGCCTCCATTAGCAGGCCGCATGTGGCAGCAAAAGCGGCAGGCGACGCGGCAGCAGCGGCCGTGGATGCGGAAGCGGCAACGGCGCCGGCCAGGCCTCCTCCAAAGCAATTCAACGTGCGCCCGATCACAAAGGGTGAGGACTGGGTGGATTACTGCTTAGGCAAGAGCTATGGGCAGCGGAGGCATCGCGCGGGCGCGGGCCGGCGGCCATTGAGCACGCACAAGTGTCCGGTCTGGTTTGAGCGCAGCGGCTCAGCAGCGACCGTGACTGTGCTTTCGCGCGCAAATGTACACATTCGTGCGCGCACGATCACTTGCATTTATACCGTACGTGCACAACCCTCCCCCCCATGCACGCGTGCACACACACACACACACACACACACACACACACACACACACACACACACACACACACACACACACACACACACACACACACACACACACACACACACACACACACACACACACACACACACACACACACACACACACACACAC
>NW_014010687.1:5624-8193 GCF_000611645.1 Monoraphidium neglectum
CACACACACACACACACACACACACACACACACACACACACACACACGCACTCACGTACACACGCACGCACACACACGACAGACGATGTTGATTTCAGCTTTGCGCGCTCCAGCGGTGCCGGGGGCCAGAACGTCAACAAAGTCAATACAAAGGTGTGATATGAGGATGAGTGATCTGAGTGGTGTGATGTGAGGACCGGCAAGCCCCAGCCGGCACCCTAGCACAGGCGGGGCTGTGACCCATTCATTGCGCACACGCATGCAACTTGCACGCACGCCATGGGCGCCGCCGGTATTATCGGTAGCAGCAGCAGCCGAGGAAGGTCGTCCCCAATACGGCTAGCAGGGGTGTGAGGCTGTCCCGCAGCCCGCGGCAGCCGCAGCCCCGCCGCATGGCCGGCATCCCCAGCGCCCCCACAGGGCCGCCAGCGCCCAGCGATCAATCCCCCCTGCCGCGGCTCGCGCCGCACACGCCTACGCGCCTGCGCGCGCCCCGTAACCCTGCGGCCAATCTCTGGTGTCCCTGCGCGCCAGGTGGACATGCGGTTCCAGCTGGACTCGGCGGGCTGGATTCCTGAGGAGGTCAAGGAGGCCATCCGCCGCGCGGTGGGTGCTCATGTATTGGAGCAGGGCGATCACGCCGTGATGGTGCGATTGGTTGGATAGGATTTGCGTTGATGGTGAACGCGGGGGCCGGGAAACTAGGGCGGTGGGCGAAGGCACAGACGGGAGGTGGCCAGGCGGCGGGAAGGGCGGGGTCCGCGCGTGGGAGGCGCCGCGCGTTCGAATGTCTCTACGTCTGCTCACACGTACGCGCTTGCGAGCGAGCCGCGGGGCGACCCCCCCAAGGCTCTACGCTGGCGGCTCGGGACCAGCTGCTGCGATCGGCAGCGCCGAGCGCCCCATGGCCCACGAGTGAGCTGTCACTTGTGCCAAGCCCATCCTCCCCGCCTGCCTGCCGCTCCTCCAGGAGAAGAACAAGATCAATAAGGAGGGATGGCTCGTCGTCACGAGCACGCGGCACCGCCTGCAGAGGTGCGCGCGCAGCCCGGCGCAGAGCCTGGGGGCGGCAGGGGCGGGCCGGCGCGTTGCTTTGGCCGGGGCGTTTGGGGAGCTCCCGCACCCTTGGGTGGCGATCACGCATGGGCACCTGTGGCTGCCCCCCCCCCCCCTCGGATGATGGCATCATGTGGAGGATCCGCCATCGCAGTCCGCCTGCGTTTGGAGTACCACTCATGCGATGGCGCAACGTTGTGTGTCCACTTGCGCGTCCCCAATCACACGCTCTGTGCCCCGCGGTTCCACCTGCAATGCATGGAAAAACCCCTCGTGAGCACCCCGCGCACGCGACCTGACAGCGACGCCCCCTCCAACCCCACCGTGTGCAGCGCCAACATGGAGGACGCGCTGGCAAAGCTGCAGGACATAATCACTGCGGCGGTTGACGCGGTGACGGTCAAGGAGGCCGACCCCGAGACAGTCGCGCGCGTCAAGAAGAAGTGGGTGGTGAAAGGCGCGAGTGGTTGCACATGCATGGGCATGCACATGCACACGCTTTGGGTTGTGCGTGGACAGGGACGAGGCGGCGGTGTGGGAGCAGGGGTGGGGGTGATGAAACGTGGGCGCATGCAGGAACTCTTGTGAATGCCTGTATGCGTGCACTCTGCATCTTTTGGAATTGGACTGCCAGGCCGCAGGGGTCACCTCCGCCAAGCCTCTGCATGAACCTTGAGCCCCCTGCTCTCCTGACCGCGGGCAACGCGAGCCACCCGCCGACCCTGACCTGCTGAACACGGACTGCTTGCTACGCGCCCGCCATGCGTCCCCCGGGACCGCGCGCAGCATCAAGGCCGGCAACGAGCGGCGGCTGGATGGCAAGAAGAAGGAAGGCAAGAAGAAGGCAGAGCGGCGGCGGCGCGACTTTGACTGAGGCTCGCAACCCACATGCGCGACGCGTGGAAGGGCCGGCTGCATCCCGTCCGTCCCTGCTGCCGTTCGATCCAGCAGGCGCCAGCCCGTGCTTGGTGCTGGTTCAAGGCAGTGGGGTAATCAACGGGCCAGGAGCGCGCCGGCTGCTGGCCTCAGGCGCCACGGCTCAGCAGCGGGCAGCTTTGCGGTTTGTCGGCGCCTTGCAGAAGGCAGCTGCCCAATGAAGAGGCCCCAATATGTGCGAGCGTCTGCATTTGTGAGAGGCAGGCGTCAGCTTTGCGCCAACGGCTGATACATGACTGCCTGCATTCTTGCATGCGTTGGAAAGTGCACCCAAACACCTGAAAGCAAGACCGCAGTCGTTCGATGTACATTTACATGATGCATTTTGTCAGCGGGCCAGTCGCATCAGCAAAGGCTGAGGTGCACACACTAGCAGCCGCATGGGATCTGACGCAGCTTATCGGTGCGTCAGGCGCAAGGCAGGGCGCCCAAGCGCGCAGCCAGCAAGCAATGCCAACCGCCCAGTCGTGCGGTGCGCTGCGGGGGCCGCATTGCAATGTTAAGCATGCGATCGGCTCAGTGTGCGCCCCCGAGCTGCTCAAGCATTGCGTCGATGCCATCGCCATCCTCCATGCCC